>NC_048915.1:3749148-3830363 GCF_011077185.1 Oxyura jamaicensis
GGCCGCCAACGCCTCTGTGAATAGTACAGAAGGAACACGGGTAAGGAAAGGGAAGGGGGATGTTGGCCAGGATGCTACAGCCCCAGGACCAGGCTCTTTACCCACCTGGTCCCTCGTGCGAGCCGGGAATCCCTTGAGAACATCTCCTGGGGTGGAGAAGGGGAGCCGTTCAGGCAGGGATGATGATGATGGTGGTGCTGCAGGAGGAGGCTTTGCTGCATGGTGATCTCCTGGCACGTTCTCCCTCCAGCTCACCTGCCAGAGCTTCCAGTGCTCTGGGGAGCGGTGTTACCAGGATGAAGCCTACGCCAACGAGACGGCCGCCTGCCACAACGAGACTTTCTGCGAGGTACGGAGGTCACCGAGGCAGGGCGTGGGGGGCTGTGACTGTGCAAGTCTGTTTCCCTTTATCTCTGCTGCAGTCTGTCAAGTCACTTTTACACCTTCGTGGTGGCATCCCTTCACACTTCTAGCGTGTTTTTTTTTCCTTTGGCTCTGCTATTGCAGCTTTATCGTTTCTCCAGCACAAACTACACAGCCAGGTGCAGCAGCGCGTGCGGCGCGGAGCCGTGCAGGACCAACAGCAGCGTGAGCTTGCAGCAGTGTGCCCTGGAGTGCTGCAACACCTCGCTCTGCCTGCAGCTCAATGCCAGCTCCTACGGTAACTGCCTGCGGGGCTCAACCAGGCTGGGGGTCCGGGGTTAATCCTGCTGCACGCGAGGGAGGCGGGTGCACAAAGCCCACTAGGCTGGGCTGGCTGCGTCGCTGCGATTCCTGTGCTCTGGGGTTCCACTCACGAGTGGTTCCCGCATGGGCTGTGTCCTCACCAGGCTCCTCTCGTGTCTGCAGGTGACCTGCCAGCCACCACCACGCCGCCCACGACCACCGTCACCACCACCCCCCGGCCTCCCCCCCGAAATGTAGGTACTTCCAGGGAAGTTCCATGCTCGCTCTTTTTACAAAAGCTGCCTCTGAAAGGGGAAAAAAATCCTTAACGAGCTTTGCAGAGACAGAGCCCGTAAGGGTCCCAAGCCCAGCAGTTGTGTTGGTTCAAGCAGCTTGAGCTGACTGTACAGCACCCATGGGTGCAGCGTGTTGCTGGGGCACCCGAGCGATGGGGAGGGGAAGGTGCTCGTCTCTGCAAAGCCTTGCTAAGAGGAAGGAAAAGGCAGCTTGAAACTTGTTTGCTGTGGTGGTGTTTCAGTGAGGTTTCCTGCGGTGTCAGATGGAGGGCTTATCTCTGCGTGTGAAATGCCTGAGATGGCACAAATACTGAAATACAGCCAGGGGGGCTTGGGAAGGGCCCCCAGGAACAGGCTGCCTGAGGTCCGGCTCTTGTCCTGGGCATCCTGCTCTCTGCACCAACAAGCACAGTGTCTCCTCTGGTCCTGTCTTGTAGGGGAAAGTCTGTGCAGCCTTCTCCTGCCACGGGGATGGATGTTTCAAGGGGAAGAAGGCCACTGCTAGATGCATTGTTGGGTATGACTTCTGTCAGGTACGGCCTTGCAGGACAGCTGGGCTGTGCCCAGGAGCATGCATGCGTCCCCACGATGTGAATGCTGGAGGCCAGGCACGACCACTAATGTCTCTTTTCCTTCCAGATGAAGAAGACAGGCCTGGATTTTGTGGCAGGATGCAGCAAAGCCTGCAAGGCTGCCAAGCCCGTCTGTGCTAAAGGCGTGAAGGGTGCCTGCTACCAGGAGTGCTGCTCTGCCACACCAAAAGCCAGCTGCCTGAAGCTGGATGGCAAAATTCACGTCAACGGTGCTGGGCAGGTGCCTCTGACCCCGCTCCTGCAGCTCCTGGCATGCGGGGCCATCCTTATCTTGAACCGTGGGGTCTCCACTCCCCTCCGGCTGTAAGCGGCAGGCAGGGGCTCCACAGCCTGCCCCCTGCTGCGGAGGGTCACCCCACTCAGTAGGGTCCCGTCCCTCTCTGGCTTCAGCCACGGTCACCGTCCACCGCCCTCAGCTGCATCCCTGTGCCAGGAGCAAGGGGGCCCAGAGCTTGAAGACATTCACCTGCGCTGCTGGGACTGCGGGGGCTGGATGGAGGGACCTTGGGTGTAGGAGCAAGAGGGTGCTAAACTGCCTTAAAAAGCAGAAACCTCTGCTTTGAGTGAAGGCACGAGGTCTGCTCTATTTAATAACCTGCTTCTCCCTGCAGCCTTTCTGGACACCCACTTAGTGTTTAGTTTGTACCTAAAGCCTCCTGTCTGTTTAGGCACAATTCTTAACTGTTTCATCTCCACTTCTTAGGCAGGAAACTGGGACTGAGCTAAAAGTGGCTTGTGGTTTAGATGACCCTGTTTCATATCTATGATTCTCTATGCGTAAAGATAGAGCAGAGACAGGAGCAGGAGCCCGTACCGTGACCTGTTGCTCCCCAGCCCCTTCTTGCACCACAGGCAGCTGGTGGGCAGCTCTGTGGTGGCAAGGTGCTGCCACTCCTGCAAGCACACAGTCTGCTGTCCTCTGTCACTGCTCTCTTTTAAGGGGAAAACAATGCAAAAATAAAAATAAAGAAACGTCTGTCCCCTGGGTCCCTAACTGGGGGTGTTTGGGGGTGATAGGTGGGGACCCCAGCCTCCAGAGCTGGGACCCTCGTGCTTCCACCAGCAGGAAGGCTTCACTTCAGAAGCCCTTAAGCAGAGCTGCACGCAGCGGATGTGGGACTGGACGAGAAGAGGCTGCCTGAAGCGATAGCCAGCCCCTTCCACGTTGCAGGGCTGCCTCCATCCGCCTGCAGTTCTGCTGCCTCCAAACCGCAGCACAAGGGCTGGGGCATGGGTTTTTTTTTCAAGCGTTTCAGGCCACACAGGCAGCGTATCGCTAGAAAGTGAAAACAGGCTGGAGCTCGAAGCTTTTTTCTATTTCAAAACAACATGCACCATGCCATTTCTCCTGAGAATAGAGGCTCGGAGTTTGCAGCAGATATTTCGAGCTGTTTTCCTTTTGTTTCCTCTTTGCAGGCACTCGTCCATTCTGTACCGCTGCAGGAGTGCAGAGGAGGGAGGGGAGAGGCAGGCAGCGGCGCGGTGGCTTTAGCAAACACCGCTGCTTTTTTTTATAGCTGCTAGAATTCGGCTGTCACTTCTGCATCTGGGGGAAGAGCTGATTTAGACCAAGCTCCCCTCTGTTTAGTATGCAAACGACTTTGTCTGGTGACATTTCCTAGCACCTGCTTACACACTCCACAGTAATTAATTTGCATAATTAAAGCTGGAACTCAGAAGTTGGCTCTCACCGGCTGGGGCTTGAAATTTAACGAAAAATAATTTAAGGCACTGCTGAAAAAAGAGACCCTCCCCTTTCACAAGGAAATTAGCCTCTCCAGCCTGCTACCGACCCCAAAGCTTCCTCCTCTCCTTTTCTCCCCTTCCCTTCAGGACACACGGGGCATCCTCAGCTCAGGGAAGTTCCTCGCCCTCTTCTGCTGGCTGTTTTCCATCACTCCTGCTCCCTTCCCCGGCTTTTCACCCTCTAATATCGGTGAACTGCGTGCGGCCAGCTGTAAAAATCGTTTGCGAGCTCATCAAGCGGGGCCGGAAAATGAGGCTCGGCGTGTTTCCTGGGGCTTTGGGACCTGGCTGGCCGTGCTCTGCTTTGGGTGGGACCGCTCTGGACAGCGTCACGGAGCCCCCTGGCACCTGGGGACCCCCCCCCCCAGCCACCCCTCCGGTGACAGCGGCGCCCAAGACGGGAGCGTGCAGCTGGGCTCGGGCCCTTCCCGGAGTGAAGGGTTAACGGAACGCCTGGGGCAGGCCGGGAGCGGGGCGGGCCTCGGCCGCCTCCGGCCCCAAGAGCCCAGCTGGGAGCAGGAGGAGAAGTGAGGGGTCCCTGGGAGCTTCTGTGATACGGAGCGTGGCCACATCCCTGGTCCTGGTCCTGATCTCGGTCCCAGTCCTGGTCCAGCCTCGCTGAGCTGCATAGCGGAGCTTGGCATCACCCCAGGGCTGCTGCTGCTGCTGCTCCCCGCCTGCTTCGGGACCTGATCAGGACCACTGGCTCTCGCCTCGCGGGCGCGGAGCATGGACCAGTCGGTGGCCATCCAGGAGACCCTGGCCGATGGAGCGACGTGTCGAATCATATCCTTTGTGCCGCGGTGATGCTGGCTTTCCTCCCTTTTCCGGGCCCACCCCGGTTTGAGGAGGCCCCGCCAGGATCTCATCGCTGTTTGCTGTTCCTTGACCCCAACCGAAGGCCGTGCAGGGAACCCTGGCTGGTGGGGAGAGCGTGGAGAGCCGGCTGCTGGGCCTGGTGGAGAGCTGCGGAGAGCACGCGTAGGTGCCAGAGCGGGGCGGGCAGGGGGATGCTGCTGGCAAGAGGAGAGGCTGCAGCACAGCTTGATAGGTTTTTTTGTAGGCCTTGGAAACTGCCTGAAATCCCTTCCTATCCCAAAGCGCATCCTACCAGGGTGAGGTCTGACAGAGCACTGCTTGGAAGGAGTTGTGCCTTGGCATTTCTCCTGCTGTGCTGTACGGATCGCTAACGAGGCCCTACAGGTGTGGGTTTGGTGCATGTTGCCAGTAACACAAACACGTTTTTATTTAAATGACAGAGCAAGAGGGATGGTGGGTGTGTGGCGGAGAGGTTGCTTGGGGATTTGATGAGGCCACGCTGGCAGCTGTTCATGGATGGGACAGGGTCTGCCCATACCTGCACAGATCCTGGAGGGGAGGAGGCATTACCTCTGTGTCTGCTCCATGCTTGCAGGATCTACATATACAGTCACCGGCGGATGGCCATAACCGCTGAGGATGTCTGGCTGGAGAAAGTCATCCCCATCAGAGAAGGGTTTGCAGTGGAAGAAGGTACAAATGCACTTTGGGGGTGTAGTGACCACCTCCGAAGAAGGGGGTGGAAGGATTTGGAGTCTATATTTTGTTGCTCTGCTGGCTGAAATTTGAGATTACTCAATCCTTCTCATTTTCTCTTCAATTTATAATCCCTGGTGAAGTTTATGAATCACATGGCATAGCTGGAAGGGCCCCGCCAGATTAATTGCTCTGCAATCCAGAGTGCCCTGTGTCCTACCAAGCATCACCCACAGCCTCTTGCCCCGGCAGGTCTGCTCTGCCCATCCCCACACTTGCAGGGAACACTTGGGGCCTGAGGACCTTGCTGAGCTCCCCAGCCTCGGAGTATTGTTGTAGTCAGCAATCCTGTTGCTTTGCTTGTAACTGAACTTTCTTTTGCTTTTGCAGTGATACCTGACGGCGACCTTCATGTCATCGGTGAGTTTTGTTGCTGTTTTAGTGTCAGTGCTCTAGAAATCCCCAGGCCCTGCACCAGTTGCATGCAGCGGGGTTGAAGGACAAGCTTTTGTGCTCTGGGCTGTAGACAGAGGTTACTCCTCTGTAGGTGTGTGCCGTGGAACAAGGGGATCTTGTCTTACTGGGTGAGCTGTTTGCCCTAACTCTGCTCATGCTGACAGAGCATTGTTACCCCTGTTCAACCAGAGTAACTATTTCTCCAAATGTTTTTAAACAGCTGCTGAAAGATCAATTATCGGCCCTCCCAGGGTTACTTTCAGGCACAGCTATTTGTGTCTGTTATCACAACACGTGAGATGTAACGAGGGTGACCAGCAAAACCACGTGTTAGTGGAGCGTGCAGAGACTGTTACATATCTTCCTGCTAGGACAACATCTACAAAATGTCTTGGAGGCATTTGGGTGGGACGGTACCAGAGCAGTGATGGCAAACGCCCGGCATCAGCAGCAGTTTGGGCTGGCATCAGTGGACATGGTGCTGCTTAGCACCTACTGCAGTGGCCACCAAATGCGTTCTCTGTCACTGAATGCATGGAACAAAAAGTATTACAAACAGTGATTTTTATATTTTTAAATGGCATTCTCATGTAAAACGTGAAAAAGAAATGCGAAGACCCAGGGAGACTTGTTGATGGAGTCTGCATGTGTGTACCAGCTGCTGCAGAGTGCAGAAAACGCTGGGTGTTTCTGAGTGCTTGGCAGCACCAGCCATGAGTTCTTCTCCTCCCATTATTGACAGGCTCCGATGTGACAGTCCAGATCAGCTCAGAAGACGATCAACTCATGGTGCGGTTGCCCTTTGGCTCCCACACGCGCATGTTCCTGCAGGAGATCAGCAGGTGCAGCCCAGGTATGAGCTCTGCCGTGTGCTTGGTGTTAGAGGCACAGGGAGCCTGGCTGGGGGCCTGTGTTTGTAGGCTTGTGAGGAAGAGGAGCATCAGTCTCTGCTGCTGAAACTGGTGCTGAGCTGCGATGCTTTGCAAGGGTAACGATTGTGCAGCATCAGAGAGCTCAGCAGCACTTTGAGCTGTGACCAACCCATGCACTTGTGCACTCAGAAGGCCACATGGAAATTTATTTTGCGTGCCCTGCGTGACCGCAAGCTGCCTCCTCAGACGCTCTGCGTCTGCTCACCCCCTTCTTGCTTTTTCTCACAGCCTGGCACTTTTCCCACCAGCATCTTCCTCTGTGCCCCTTATCAAACGTGCTGAAGGCATGTACTGCTCCAGGAGGACACAAGCATGCAAATCTCTGTGCCCAGGGCTGTCACCTTTGCTCTGTCCGGGAAGGCAGGGTCTGGGGAGTGCTCTGGGTCCCAGGGGCATCTCCTGGGATGGCTCCGGGGCAGCTCCAGGGCAGCTCCAGGGCCCTGGGGCGGCTCCGGAGCGACTCCAGAGCAAAACCAGGATAGGTCTGTGGCATCTCTAGGGCCCTGAGGCAGCTCCGGAGCGACTCTGGAGCACCTCCAGGATGGCTCCGGGGCCCTAGGGAAGCTCAGGGACGGCTCTAGGGCATCTCCGGAGCCCTGGGGCAGGCTCTCGCTTCTCCCAGAGCTGTCAGCGGCCTCCCCTGGCCCTGCCGCCCCGCCACCGGACACCTCTCCGCGGCCCAGGCCCAGTCCCCGTCCCGTCCCCGTTCGGGGGCGGGCGGGCCCCGAGAGCCGCCCCATGCCGGGCGGAGCCGGGCCGGGGCGGAGCGGGGCCGGCAGCGGCCGAGCTGCCGCGATGTCGGCGGGCGGGCGGCCCCGCCGAGGTGAGCCCGGGGGCTGCGGGGAGCTGCGGGGACCCGGCGGGACCCACTGCTGCCGGAGGGGGCCGGGAGTGGGGCTGGAGGCGGCGGAGCCGCCTGGCCCGGCTCGGCCCGGTGCCTCCCGGCGGTAGCAGAGCCGCTGTGCCCGGGCCGGCCGCTGGCGGTGGCTCCGGGGGGGGACCCGGCCGGGTGCTGGGGGGTGCTGGCGGCTTGTGGGGCTCGGGGAGCGCTTTGAGAGGGGAAGGGAAAGGGCTCGGCTCTCGGACACGGGGCTCGACAGCTCCCTGAGGGGCCGGGGGGGCTCCGGGGCTTGGGGCAGTGAATTTAGGGCGTATGGAGGCAGCTGAGGGGGTCTTGCAGAGCCCTTTTGCTTCTGGGGCTTCCTCTGTGGGCAGAGAATCGCAGGCAGCGAAGAGAATCACGTTGGGGGGGCATTGCCAGAAGAGCTTTGCCCAGTATGGGATTGCTCCGTCCAGGCACCACAGCCCTGTGCCAGCCTAGGCAGCGCTTGCAGGGCCTGACAGGTTTTTGAGGCTTGGCTTTGTTCATCGCCAGCCTTCGTGTGCCCTGGCTGCACCTCGCAGCAGTCCCGCAGCGCTGCTGCCTTCGCCCTCGCTCTCTGCGCTGTGGCATTGGCCTCTTCCTCTTGCCGGCTCGATGCGTATCGCACATGCCCCCGGTCGCTGCTGCTGCTGCTGCTTTTTTCCCTTTACAAAGTGAATTTGTGAGAAAGGGCGATTCCTAGAAGTCAGCACAGAGCTGGAACAATTCCTGGAAGTTGGTGTGGGATTCAAAATCAGAATTGAACAGTTTCTGCTTTACCCACTTTCAGCTCGGCTGGGCTCCTCGTGTTCACGTGGGTGCAGTTTGGTGCCACTGATGTTCCTTCTTTTTATTTCGCGGTCAGTTGTGTGTTAAAAAAAAAAAAAAAAAAAAGAGAAAGAGAAAGGATGGATTTTGTAACTCAGACCTCAGGCAACTGCACAAATTGGATTGAGCCAAGGAAGGGATCTGGGAACATCTGTTCAGGCATGGCATTTTAACTCATTGCTTAGAACTGATTGGGGGAGACCTGGGCATAGAATCCTAGAATCATTAAGGGTGGAAAAGCCCTCCAAGATCATCTGGTCCAACCGTCTCTGTACCACCAATATCACCCACTAAACCACGTCCCTAAAAGCATGCTGATGAAACACAAGCTGCTTCCTTTGTTGGTTTGTTTTTGTTGTAACTGGAGCACAGAAACAGTCCTTGAATTTTAAGCTTGTTGGAAAGTAGTTTTCCTATCAAATCGTGCCTTTGAGCTTTGACAAAGTTGCCTTTTCAAGGCTTGATTGTGTTTTTCTTGAGTCAGAGGAGTTTAGGGATTTCTTTTTTTCTCATATTAGGAGAAGAAAGTGCTCTCTGCCATCGCTTGGGGTCTTTTGGAATATAAATTGATAGAGAATGAGGTTTTGTCTGCTGTTTCCCATTGCTAGCTCTTGCTCTGTCATTAAACGAACATGAGCACTGAGCGAGCAACTTTCATAGGCAAATCAAATCACATTTAAATACTGTGTGAATGCGGCCATTTGCTAGTGGTAATGTTGGTCTGTTGTACCTTCTGTGGATTAAGGCTGGTTAATGAATGAGAGAATCTATAATGGAATTTAAATGTCCATAGTTTATGTTCCTAATTTCAGTTAATACCCGTATCTAAAATCCCATCTGTGTGCACGGTCACAATCACAACTGCAGTTTTGCTTCATTTGGAACAGCAAATAGCACAAAGTGACTTCCCTCCAGCCAGGCGCAGCGCCGTCCCGCATGGCCTGCTGCGTACGCTTCGTTACGCAAAGAGTGGGCTGGCTGAGACTGACACAACTGATGGCAAGGGTAATTGAATTCCCCCTTTCCAGCACTAAGCCTGGATCCTGAAGAGAGGGGACATCGAACTGCTGTAGAACAGTATTATAACGCTGCTGCACACCTTTAATAAGAAAGGCTTTGTTTTGTAAGTCCCTTCTAGCTGCAAATCCTGATTCTGCTGCTTTCTTATCTCTGCACATTGCCCTTTATTTCTGTGCCCAGTTCAATTATTACATAAGGTAATAAAAAAACCTTGCTAAAGTATTCCACGTTAGATTGCTAACCTCTAGACTTCCTCTGGCTTGAGCAACCTGTGTCTAGATGTGAATTTACCTGCAGGAAACAGCCCGTTCCCAGGGCTAATTTCTTTCTAAAGAGAGTCCTACATGAAAAATTATTTCTGCTCATGACGTTAAAATGCCAAGGTACGATGTATGGCTGTGACCTTTGGCTTGCCATCTCTCCCTGTGCCAGGAGCACTGAGCAGGCACACAGACCTTGCCATCAGCGGCACAACCAGCTCCTGCCTGCTGCCCAGTGCTGTTGGCGTCTGCGGGTAATAAAGATGAACCTCTGCTCCCTTCCTGCTACCAAAGCAACAGTTGTCTGGTTGCTTTGCTCTTTACAGTGAAAGTTCAAGTAGGTTCTTGTCGCTGTCAAGATCCACTGCGTGGTCTTTATCAGGAAAACATGCAGAGGCTCGAGCAGCTCCGATTAAGCACTTAATGCCTATGGAGAAAGTTCGTGGCTCTGTCCCAGCTCACCAAGACTGCGCTTCGTGGTGCAGCACTGAACTGCAGATAGAGAGAAACATTCAGTTTTCTTTGAGGTGCAGGCATATCTCCTTCATTTAAATGTTAACTTAAATTTAAGTTATTTTTAATTAATTTAAGCTTTTGTTTAAGAGCATTAAAATATGTGTCTGGGAAATGCTTGTGGTTGGATGAGCTCTGAGGGAGTACTGAAACTTGGTGTTGCTGCATCTGAAGCCAAACGTGTTCCTGCTAGCAGAGATGTACACTGCTAATTTCAGAGTTTGTTTTAGCAAAGGCTGCTCCTGCTCATTGCCACAGGACTTTGCCTGTGTGATCTGTAATGAGGCTTGAATCATGCGCTCTTCTGGAAACAGCCTCCAATTAATCCTCTTACACAGTCTTTATTCTGGGAGGGCTCTTTGGGCAGAAGAGGTTTTCCAAGCTGAGGATATGGCCACTTCTTGTCAGCTTGTTTATATTCTGAGTGCTTGTGTAAAGTACTTTTAAGTTCTGTTTCTGGTTTGTGCTCGTCCTAGAGAGTGTACTATGACAGTGATAAAACTTTAATTTTTCTGGGTAGTGTTCACAGAAGGAGAAGCTCAGCTGAATGAATAGAAACCTTACAAGCTTAAGAGCATTTTGTATATCATCGTTAGTCTAGTGGGTGAAGTATTGTTGCCTTGATATTGTTGTTTTTGCACCTTAAGCATGGAAAACCCCATGCAAAATTCTCTGTTTTAACCGTTATTTTGCCACTTATCAGCAGAATGTCATAGGTGAAACAAATGCTGAGGCTGGTCAAATTTTGCTAAAGTGGTATAACGCGTTGAGCGTTGCACCTGTATTTAGCTGCATTTGCATACTAGCTGCCCTGTTACTTCTTTAGGAACGTGCAATTTACATGGTAGCACTTATTTCTGCTGAGTTGTGGCAGGTTTGTACGGTGACTGCTGCACTGCTTTGCAGGGAAGGGCTCCTGTGCTTTGCTATGTTTCTGCAGAGAGACCCAAACCCTTTAAATGTTAATGTGTTTAGTCTGTTTTCTTCCTTTCCTTGTACTTCCCATCTTGCTTCGGAAAGGAAAAGCTAATTATTAGCTTAGTTTTTTCTGGATTTCCAGTATAAAGCCCTGGATTTTATGGTGCCAGACCTGGTTTGGCTTATCTCTGAAAGGGAGCCAGCAGCTCTGCTGCTCTCTGTGGCCATATGGCACGCTGGTGTAAGTCCTTCCTCTGCAGGGGAAGCTGCGTCACCACCAAACAGTTCTGTCAAAATAAGATGAGTCGATCCGAAAACAGAAAGAGAGTCTGTGGGACACTTTGTTTCTCCATACAAGTCTAAACTGTATTCTGCCCATTGGTTTTCCCTTCTGTTTGCCTAAGTGTGTTGATAAGTTAAAGAACACTTTGTGTTTCATGTGAAACTTGATTTATTTTTTTTTTTCCAGAAGTAGTTGGCTCTGAAGGCATCAAGCAGAATGGAAAAAAACTCGCAGTTAATCAGAACTGGAGCCATGACAGCACTGATAAAGGTGCTCCCAGGTATGGTTTCTCTCTCACTTCTCGTGTATTTTCGTTGAAGTAGTTGAAGCAATACTTGTGTGCATCAGCTCTCTGGGGAGGGTCTAGTGAGGTGTAAACGTGGTGGCAATGATTCTTTGCCTGTCTAGCTATGCCTCCCCTCTGCAGAGGCTCTTTGTTGACAGTAAATATATATATAGCACCAAACTTCTGTATGACTGTGTACAGACGGAATGAGCTACAGTGGGCAAGCTGTTGATATTTTGATGTCGAGGGGAAGACAAATTGCAGAGAGCGTTCTGTCTGGGTTTCCTGGTTTTCAGCTGGAAACCGCATGGGGAAGTTGGTCTTTCTGGTCCCAGCGTGACAGGTCTGTCCAGACACTTGAGGAATCTGCCTGCTGCATTATCTGCTTCCATGTGCTGGCAACTGTCAGCTGCGGTCATCAGAGGTAGCAGGATCTGGAGCAGTAGCTGGCAACGTTTTGGGGAAGAGAATCACAGATTCTAGTTAGCAAGAAAAAAAGCTCAGCGTAAGCATGCTGTCAAAACTTGAGTGGGAATTTCAGCACTGCCTCTCAGAGCCAGTCCTGCTAGTCCCCCTATTTGGGCATATTTTGCTGTTTGGTGGGACAGGACCTGCTAGCGTTGTTTGTTTTGAATTCAGAGAGCTTTGGCTTAGGGCCACCATGTCTCATAGATACACTCTTAAAATGTTAGAGTTTCATTTTCCAGTTCCCAGGACTTTGTGGTCCCTGCTGCATATCCTTCAAAGTCTGTCTCTGTGCCGTCCTTGGCACTCATGTGTAGGTTGTTGACCTTAAATTTATATCATGCTCTTGCTTGTGGGAACTCCCAAGCTGTGGCATTACTACTGTTGCAAAAGGAGTCTGCAGTAAATCACAGAGCAACGAGATACTAAATAAAACCACCTCTGTCCCCGTCTACTCTTTGCCACCTCCTTTCTAGATAGAGCTGGGACCTTTCCACCACAAAAACAGTTTTTCGTTCTTCTGCTGAGGTCAGAAGGGCTGAGCAGAGGGAGATGAGATCTGCATCTCCCTGTTCCAGTAAGCAGGAAATGTGTACGGCTTTGTGTACAGGTGAGCAAGGTCTGCCCTGACTCAACAGGCTGCACCAGCTTAGGGAGAACGGTTTGTTATTTCAGTTAGTTAAACTGGTTTTATCTAGAGAAGGTCTGAGCTGTTCTAAGAAATGCTCATTTCAGTCTTGTTTGCTTATTCTGCACGCTGATCAGCAAAACGGACAGGTAAATGAGAATCACGTCCTCAGCAGCAGAAATAAGCTCTTCAGGGTGTGTGTTTATCCTGGGCTTCATCTAGCAACTTTGTTTTTCCTTCCAGGCAAAGCAAAGTCAAATCCGATGTGAAAACTGAAATGGTGCGATCCTCCAACGTAATGGTTTCAAACATGGCTTCAATCTTATCAGAACCAAAGTTTGGACTCAGAGATACTATTGTTAAATCTCAGCTTGTACAAAGGGAGGATTCCTACACGTACATCCAGAACTTCAGGTAATGATCATTCCCGAGAAGAGCTTGTTTTGGGGTTGGGAATAAGTTTCCTATGCCTGGAAATGCATCAATTCTGTGCACCCCTGGCCTTCTCTCTCACTCCTGTTTACTGTTAGCCTTGCAGTTGTTTTACTAAGCTCATGAGAGCTTGGGAGAAATATATAATCAGGACAAAAACTTTACTGTGGTTAAAATCCATTTATGCATGTTGTTCAATGAATTTATCGTTTTGAACTGCTACTGCACAGCTCTGTTCTTGTGTCTTTTTATACTCTACGCAAAAATGTGCATCCTTCTGTAAAACAGGCTATAAAGACACTACTGTAATGAAATCGTTGTAGGAATTTAGACTTTGTCACATTGTCCTAATCCCTCCTGAAAACAAGTTACTCCTACATAATTATTATTAAGTACATGGACTAATACTAGTGGTATTTGCAGCTCTGGGATTTAACAAAAGTGAATTCTTTGCAGATTTTTTATCGGGACTTATAATGTGAATGGTCAGTCACCCAGGGAAAGCCTCCAGCCCTGGCTGAGATGTGACGCAGAGCCTCCAGACATTTACTGCGTGGGGTGAGTGTCTCTTTCTGGCTCTTCCTTCCAAACCTTGACTCTGACTGCTTGCTTGTGATCTGTAGCATGAGGTGTTCAGCCAAGACATCACAGCTGAGGAATGTTTGCGTTGCTTTACTCTGCTGCACAGCTCTAGAGTGTGTGTTTGTGTAGCCTGAAAGGGCTGTTATTCTGGTAGTGTTTGGGCTCTCTGGCACTGCAGTTTTACAAAATCTTTAATGCTGTTCCATTTAATTCTAACAATTAGCTTTACATTTAACTTGCCTCTGAAATCAGCGTAACTGAATTTGAGTTTTCAGTTACAAATTTAGTGTGAGTATAAATTGTTTTAGTTCTTTCCTGGAGGGAAGGGCTGGAGTTATAAAAAAAAGTGCATGCATACATGGGTTTCTTCTTCTAATGCAGTTTCCAGGAGCTTGATCTGAGTAAAGAAGCCTTCTTTTTCAATGACACACCAAAGGAAGAAGAATGGTTTAAAGCTGTAACTGATAGTCTTCACCCAGATGCCAAATATGCAAAGGTAAATTGGGCTTTTGGGGAGGTTTGAATGTGGAATCGTTTTCCACTTGGGCCTCTTTTCACTTTGCTTTTTCCTGTTTTCAATTGCTGTGTCTTCCAGAGGTTCATTGTCTGCAGCTTTTGCTCAGTCAGAAGTGCTCTGAAGGTGAAGTAGGTAGTGTTACTGTGCAGGGTGCCAAGGCAGAGGGCAGGACAGGAGGGAGCAGCTAGGCGCCATGCATAAATGAAGCTCCTGCTGTCTTGGGGGAAGTGAGTAGGAAGCGTCTTAGCATCTGCCATGTCTGTCTCCATAATGCATGGTGGAACGAGGCGTGAAGGTATCTTGGTAGGAACACTGCCTGCGTTTTGGCTCCTGCTCCGTGGGTCTGCTTTGTCTCTTGTCGCTTGTTTAAGGGAAGCTCCTTCTATGGGCTGCCTGCGTTTTGGCCTTTGCTTTGGGCTTCGGCTTCCTTTACTGTGGTGTTGGTCCCTGGCTCCCTCTTGTGCTGTGCTGATGGAGTGCCTGTGTACTGTGCGGCGAGATGGGCTGTCGGATGAGCCTGGAACTCTCCTTCTTCATCTGTGTTTTGCTGACCCTTGTTCTGGGCTGGGGGACAATGTGCCTTCTCCCATTCTAGGATTTAATGCAACAGGATCTATTTTTCAGGTGAAACTTGTGCGGCTTGTGGGAATAATGCTTCTGTTGTATGTGAAAGCTGACCTTGCTTTGAACATCTCCGAGGTGGAAATTGAGACTGTGGGAACTGGCATCATGGGGAGGATGGTAAGAATGACAACTGTGCGTGAGAAGGGGTGAGACTTAGGAGAGCCCTGGGGAGCTCCACTCCTTAGATGTAGTGGTTATTCCTCTAGCTAAAGGAGGCAGCTGCCTTAGAAACGTAGAGTCCCGTCTCTGTGATAGCTCAGGCTGTTGCTAGAGGGAACCACCGTGTGTTCTCAAAAGCTCATAGACCTTGTGGGAGAAGCTTCCTTGGAGGCTTTTTCCTGATTACATGAGCTGGGCTGAGTGGGGCCCTGCTCCCATGTAGCTTGATGCTGGCTGTGATTTTGCTCAAAGCAATTAATGCAAGGAAACATGAGTAGAAGAAACATGTCTACCCAGATTATAGTTTTGTTGAATTATTGGCCTCTTGCCATTCTGCATCACTGGAATAAAGTCTGTGCCCTTTGGATGTAGTTTCATGAACACTGCAGCTATAACTTGGCAGAGGTGTTTTTGGCCAGCTAAGCTGTGTACTTCCTCCTCCACTTTTTTTTTTTTTTTTTTTTTTATTGTCTGTGTTGAAAGGTCTTGTTTGTTGCTAAACAGGTTTCAGGACTTGCTGAAGCAACTGACCAGCTCCCTTGTTGATTTGAATTTAATTTCGTATTAACTAAATCCTGCATTACAAACTGTGTTCTAAAAATTTGCTTGCCATGTTCTGTTGCTGTGTGAAATCCTCACATGAGTTCCTGGCTTAAATTCATGAAGCAATTATCACCAATTGGGTTTTCAGCCTTTTCCTCCTTCTGGAATTAAATGGCCTGCCTCAGTGTCTTCTGGCTT
This sequence comes from Oxyura jamaicensis, assembly GCF_011077185.1. Taxonomy (NCBI): domain Eukaryota; kingdom Metazoa; phylum Chordata; class Aves; order Anseriformes; family Anatidae; genus Oxyura; species Oxyura jamaicensis. The sequence continues at coordinate 3,764,471 of NC_048915.1, forward strand.
GTCCACTGCTGTTAACTCATTTCTGGATTCATCTGTTGTGAACAGAACAAAAGCTTCTGACCAGTGTCTTTGTCTTTATCTTTCAGGGTAACAAAGGTGGTGTTGCCATAAGGTTTAAATTCCATAACACTAGTGTGTGCATTGTGAATTCTCACCTTGCAGCTCACACAGAGGAATATGAGCGGAGGAACCAGGACTTCAAAGACATCTGCTCTCGGATGCAATTCTGCCAATCGGATCCAAATTTGCCACCTCTCACTATTAGCAAACATGAGTATGCTTCCCTTTTGACTATCTGATTCACTGCAGGTGGCAAGACAGAGTGTTAGGAACATGGTGGGGTGTAAGGTTCTCTCACAGGGATGCGAGACGAGTGGCTAGCAATCTGATTATTAGTCTGGAAGGGCCAGAAAGGCTTTACTATAATCCTGGTTTTGACAGTGGTCACCTATAGGGTTCTGGCAATCGCTTGCTTTTTTGCAGTTTTCCAGGCCTTGTTTTATTTTCATGCATCAAGTGGGAATGGGGCAATAATATGCATCAATGTTCTCAGTGGGTTGTAGGATTTAGTCACTGAGGAATAGTAAAAGCACCAGTTAGTAAGAGATTTTGACAAACATGCAGAATGGGAATTAAAAGTAGCCAAGGTAGAAAGAGTAGCTTTTGTCTACGTTCTCTTTCAGTGTGATCTTATGGTTGGGTGACCTCAACTATCGGCTGGAGGAACTGGATGTGGCAAAAGTGAAGCAGCTTGTAGATGAGAAAGCATTTTCAGAGCTTTGCCAGTATGACCAGGTACTGATGCCTCCCTCGCCTACCTGCAGGTGCCCCTTAGCCTTCTCGGTGCTTCCATTTAGCTCATATGGGAATTGTGCTGGAGCTTATTTAATTCTCTTTTTCTTTTGTAGCTAAAGAGGCAAATGAATGCAAAAGTGGTCTTTGAAGGCTTTACAGAGGGAGAGATTTCTTTCCAACCAACATACAAATATGATGCTGGCTGCGATGACTGGGACACAAGGTACAGTGATTGCTTTGTATGTGATGACATCGATGGCTAATGTTGTCACTGAAGGTGGTAAAAATAAAGTGAAAAAAAATGCAGAAATTGGCCTTGTCAGGAAAATCCTGAATCCCTGGGAGAGCAGAATTCTTCCTCACGGTGTTACTCCACCTGAACTGTGCCTGGAAACTGTAATTTTTACCTCTGTCCTAGTGAGAAGTGTCGTGTTCCAGCATGGTGCGATCGGATACTCTGGAAAGGGCAGAACATTGCTCAGCTGAGCTATCGCAGTCATATGGCTTTGAAGATCAGTGATCATAAGCCAGTTAGCTCTGTGTTTGATATTGGGGTAAGTACGTCTGTACCTAAGGAAATAACTCTGCTGACCTCGTCCTGTGTGTGGGGAGAGGGGGAGGAGGGGGAGAGGCTTTCATGTATTATCCCCACTTTTATGGCATCTACACAGAACAATGGCTTGTAAGGTGGGCTAGGTAATATATTGAGGTGGAATCACTGTTCTTAGTAAACTAGGGTTGTATTAAGTGATACTTCACTTTGGCAGAATAATTTATGAGTATTCTTTTGCTTTTTTTTCTCATTTTCACAGCAGCTTGCAGTGCAGCCATGCCACATCATTGACAGCCCAGGAATATGTTGCCACACATTGTAACCCTAATCCTAAAAAAAAACGCCCCCAAAACTGGGTGACTCTTGCTAGTTATATGCTACTTGTAGCAAGGTCCTTTATTGTTGGGTCCTGAGGAGGAATAAGAGTATTAGTGCTCCAAGTGGCTCTGTTCATCAAATGTGTTGCATGTGCTAGTGTACTATTAAAATTGAACCACTTCATATGTTTCAGGCTGTGTTACAGCTCTCCTGTAGAGGCACAGTAAATACCAATTGGTGCTGTGTGTGTCCTTTTCAGGTGAAGGTTGTGAATGAGGAGCTCTATCGAAAAGTCTTTGAGGAAATAGTGCGCTCCCTGGATAAGATGGAGAATGCCAACATTCCCTCAGTGACTCTCTCCCAGAGAGAGGTAGGGTATATTCATCTGCCCTGACTTGCTGGACACATTGAGCCTCTCTATTCCTACACCAGAAGCGTATTCTAGTGGTAGAAGTATGTTAAATGGATACTAGAGCGTGGGGTCTGGTTCCAAAGAATCAGTATATTGAGTTTCATCTGTTTTCTGTTTACAAATCCTTGAAATATTTATTTGTTTCTGCTTTAGGTGCAGGCAAATTTCATTCATGGTACTAGCTGAAATGCACAGCTCTGATATTCTCTGAGGTGGAGAGTGAGAGAGTAAAAGGGCAGCTTGTGCCCCTTGCTGTTGCTTGTTCTTAGAAACATAAAATGCAAAATACTGAGGGATTTGGAGAAGGTCACAAAACCAGCATTTGCTTTGTGTGTGGGGAACTAAAACAGACAAGCAACTGAGACATTTGAGGCTACAGCTATCTTGTTCTCAGGTTTCATTGAGGTTATTTGAGGGGAGCATTGGCTTTAAAGTGCACACTAATGCAAATGACTTGAGCATACATTGTAAGCAAGTGTAATCCTATTTAATCCTGGGAGAGGTGGGATGTGGGAGCAAGAGGGTTAATCTGGATATCTTGCTGCTTAATGATTAAACTGTGGGACAGGAATATGAGGAATTGCTGGTGGTGCTTGGCAAGGGGGGATTGGCTGATGATGTTGATTGACGTTTGTTTCTAGTTCCATTTTGAGGATGTTAAATACATGCAGCTACAGATAGAGAAGTTTACAATCCGCAATGGACAAGTGCCTTGCCAGTTTGAATTTATCAGCAAGCCAGATGAGGAAACCTATTGCAAGGAGTGGCTGATAGCTAATCCTAGTAAGGGCTTTCTGCTACCAGGTGAGCTCCTCATTGTTCATTTCAAGTTAATGAGCTAATGTTGTCACCTTTTGGCTTAGTTTTCTCTGCTATTTTGACAATGTTACGCTTTTTTACAGGCTTATGGGTTTAATACCATGTTTTAATCAGTATTGTTTTCTTACATTTTGGCAGATTCTGAGATCACGATTGAGTTGGAGCTGTTTGTTAATAAATCAACAGCTACACGCTTAAACTCTGGAGAAGAAAAACTTGAAGATATCTTGGTCTTGCATCTTGACAGGGGGAAGGATTATTTTCTGTCTGTAACAGGAAACTACTTGCCCAGTTGCTTCGGGTCTCCCATTCATACACTGTGTTACATGCGAGAACCGATTCAGGACATGTCAGCAGAATCCATTCAGAACCTTGTGAGTTAAATATAAGCTTCCCTTCTGATCCCACAGGAACCATTAAAACTAGGTGGTTAAGTCCTGTCTGTTACTACAGAGCCTTCTTTCACTTCCCTGGTCCATAGTCTGAGAATACTGATAGAGCTTGTGCTCCCTAGTGTGCCATCTTCACACCTTGCAGTAATGCTTCACATGGATGAAGCAACCCATTTCACGTAGATCACTGACAGCAAGGCACTGTTTGCTCTGCCTGCATGTTTAAAAAGGTGTGCTACTTCTAAACGTAGATCTTTTCTCTGGAGCCTTTGGCTTTTCCCACACTAAATGGAGATGTGTGCATATGTGAGGCATGATGTAATGTTTCTATAGAGCTGAGTGTACATGAGGCGTGTTTGAGAACAGCTTGCTCTTTCTGCCTGCACTTTTGATACAAATGTGCCTGTTGGACCTGTCTTGTATGAAGACTAGTCAGTGAAGCTGCACAGTTTTGTAACAAGTATTTATTCTTAGGTGTAGGCTCTGTGAAGCAATCTGCAGAGCTGAACAAGAAGTTGACCAGCTCCTTTTTTTCCTCCCCTCTCTCAGACCCTGATGCCGCTGGAAACAAGTGATGCTGCTACTCAAGCTGAAAGGCCTCTGGAAATTCCCAAAGAGCTGTGGATGATGGTGGATCATCTATACCGCAACGCTTCCCAGCAGGTTGGCAGTGCTTGTGCTGGAATTGCAAAATAATTTGTTTGAATTACGTTTAGCTTTGGACAAGATACTGGTTGGTAATGGCAGCCGTTGCTAACTGTGATATTTGGCCAATGGTAAAGGGTAAGAAAAGGACATTTTTGAGATAAGTGATCTTAGTACCCTGAGTTGCAGTGTTCTGTGCGTGGCATGCACCAGCAGCTGTCCTTTTGCATTGCTTTTTATTGCAGTCCCACAACCTTACTAGAACTATTCATGGTGAGATTGGTGCTGATAACTACCAATCTAGGGAGACTTTTCCAGCCAGTTTATAATGACAGTGCTTTATTTACCCAAATATTTATTTTCCTTGAGATTGACTGATGGTGGTCTTTTCAGGAGGACCTGTTTCAGCAACCAGGCCTCAGGTCTGAATTTGAGCAAATACGAGACTGTTTGGACAAAGGAATGCATGATACCCTCCGTATCCTTTTAGACTGATGTCTGGTAGGGCTCACTTTGCCCAAACAAAAGATTTAAGCCAAAAAAGGTTTTATCAGTCTTCTGTGCTCTCTCTCAATCTCATCTGTCTGACAATTGCTGTCTCTCATCTCATGGTAACTGAGATATGCAGCTCTTCACTGCTACTTGTAATCAGTACTAATGCCTCTGCAGAGTCTTTGCTATGCTGATGAATGATCATTGATGAACTGTGTAAGTGTCTGACTGCCCATGGAAACAGAGTTTGCTATGTGGACTCAAAGCTGTGGACAACAGGAGTTCCTGGAGACCTAAGCAATGATTAATGTTTCAGCAGAAATACTACCAAAATAGACCATACTGTGCTCACCTCTTCCTTAACCATCTTTGGATCAGTTGGCAGCAACCACTCGGTAGCAGAGGCCCTGCTGCTCTTCCTGGAAAGCCTGCCAGAGCCGGTCATCTGCTACAGATTCTACAACAGCTGTTTGGAGTGTGCCAACAACTACCTGCTGAGCAGCCAGGTAATGCCAGCATCGCTGGGAGGCTGTTCCTGTTGTTCTGGAAGGAGGGGGAAGCAGACTGGTTTATTCTAGACAAATAACAGGCTTTTGCTCTAAGAAACTTAATCATCTCATAATAGAATGGATCTAGGACTGATGTGTCTTGGGTTATTACGAGCTGTTCCTGTTGTGTTTGCAGACAGGTAGTAGATAAAGCTGCTAAGCCATTGCCATTTCTTCAGTATAAATGTTTGTTTTCTCCACCCAGATTATCTCTAAGCTGCCAGAATGCCATAAAAATGTATTTGAATATCTAATGGCGTTTCTACGAGAACTACTGAAAAATTCAGGGAAAAACCATTTGGATGTGAATATTCTTGGTAAGGAGAGCGAAATAACTATTCTGTTCAGAGGGGGGTTTCAGTTTGTATAACAGAACTTGTTTCTCCAAAGTGCTTGCAGTCATGGCTTCTGCTGTTTTGAAGCATTTAATTATCAAACAGTCCACAGAAACACACTGTCCTTGCAGTAGCCTGACAAAAATTTGTAAAGGAACACAGAAGAGATGCACGTGTGGTCAGCTTTATCTCACCCCATTCTGAAACAAGGCTCTCTCTCATTTTGACTGAGTGGGGTTGGTGGAATTACTTTTGATAGCCCACTGTTGACTGGTGCTCTCTTTCTTTCTCTCTTAAAAATGCAGCTAGTATATTTGGTGGCTTGTTACTTAGACCTCCTCCTGGACATCCTACGCCTGATATAGCGGAAAAGAGGAAAGCTCAGCAATTTATCCACCAGTTCCTCTTGAGAGAGGACACTTTACCGTGAATTCCAGATGCAGCTAATCTGATTTTTAGATATCAAACTACTGTAAAAATATTTTTGTACAGTATACCAGCTCTTTTTTTTTTTTTTTTCTTTTTTAATATCACAGTATTTTATACAATCTATTGCTATTAAATGCAGCTCAGGCAGTTAGAATCAGGTGTCACTGTTAATAAGCTGTAAAATATATTGAATTTCTAAATAAGCTGTATGAAGACAAGCAAAACTATAAAAGCTGATATTTTCACTGTATTGTATTTAACTTGTATTAAAACTCAGAATTTTTAAGTCCTTGTTATTTAAATAAAAGCATCTCAGTGCATTTTTTCCAGCTCGTCTGCCCCAGTTCAGTGTTGGCTGGTTTAGATCCTTGATTTGAGGGTGATTTAAGTCACAGCTGTAAAAGGCAGGGAGCAGATCCAGTCCATAGTACTTCCAATAGTACACTGGCTGTGGTAGCAAAGCAGATGTGTTATATGAATATATCTGTGCTTTCCCCAGTACCCTAACCCTGTGGGAACATGCAGCAACATGGGGCAGTGATCCAGTCAAGGTGAAAGAACCCAGTTTCTTGCAAACCTGTCATTTCAGAAACAGTTGCTGGCTGATGCCCACAGTGCTAAGACGGCAGCTGCAGGTGGGGACAAGATGAGCTGAGCATCAGTTATGGCCTCAGCTGGAGCTTTTTGTGCTCAGTTCAAAGATATTCCCCCCCATGGCAGAGGGACTGGAGCCAGCAGTGTGCCCAGGTGGCCAAGAAGGCCAATGGCATCCTGGTTTGTATCAGGAATAGTGCAGCCAGCAGGACCAGGGAGGTGATTGTCCCCCTGTACTTAGCTCTGGTGAGGCTGCACCTTGAGTCCTGTGTTCAACTTTGGGTCCCACACTACAGGGACATGGAGGCCCTGAGGTGGGTCCAGAGCAGGGCTACGAAGCTGCTGAGGGGCCTGGAGCACAAGTCCTGGGAGGAGCGGCTGAGGGAACTGGGGGTGTTTGGTCTGGAGAAGAGGAGGCTCAGGGAGACCTCATTGCTCTCTGCAACTGCCTGAAAGGAAGGGGTGGGGAGCTGGGGGTCGGCCTCTGCTCACAGGTAACCAGTGACGGGACCAGAGGGAAGGGCCTCAAGGTGTGCCAGGAGAGGTTCAGGCTGGAAATGAGGAGACATTTCTGCTCAGCAAGAGCGGTCAGGCGCTGGGACGGGTTGCCCAGGGAGGTGGTGGAGTCACCTGGGGGTGTTCAAGGAGAGGTTGGCCGTGGTGCCTGGGGACAGGGTTAGTGGGTGGTGGTGGTAGGGGGGGCGGTTGGACCAGATGATGTTGGAGGGCTTTTCCCCCTTCATGATTCTGGGATTTGATGAGCTGGGTGGGCTTTAATGTCCCTTGGAACCCAAAGCACACAGGAGTTGGACTCGGTGATCTTTGTGGGTCCAACTCGGGACATTCCGTGACTCTGTGTGCCCCTTTTAGGCACCGGCCCCCTCCTCACAGCAGCGCCGCTGCCGGGCTCGGGACTCGAACCCGGATCCTCACTCTCGCAGGCCGAGCGCCGGGGCGCGGCCCCACCCTCCCCCTTACCCGCGAGCCCCCGCGGCGGGCGCGGCGCTCCCGGCGTGCCGCGCGCGGGCGGAAGCGGAAGTGAGTGCGCTGGAATCATGGTGCCGCCGGGGCGGGGAAGGAGCCGCCGCCGCTGCCGGGGGCTCGGTGAGCGCGGCCGGGGGGCGGCCCCCGGGGCTTGGGCTGCGCGGTGAGGCGAGGGAGAGCGCCGTGAGAGCCTTGGGGGGGACTCCCTGCGGGGCTCGGCCACTCGAGGCCCGGCGGTGGCGGCGGGGGGGACGCGTGAGGAGCCGCCCGCGGCCCGGTGCCGCCACCCGTGGCGGTTCCTGAGGGGGTTTCGAGGCCCGGCCTGGCCCCCCCCCTGAGCTTCCCCGTCCTGCCCCTCCGTTGCAGATGAGCTGTCGCGGCCCAGCCTGAGGATGTCGCAGTGAGCGGCGGGGGAGCCATGGGGGAGAACAGCCCCGAGGGCACCGCGCTGTGCTGCGAGGCGGAGGAGGAGGAATTGAGCCGGGAGGACAACGGGATGCGGTTCGCCGATAAAAACGGGCTGGTCTCCTCTTCGTCCGGGACGGTGTACGACAGGACGACTGTTCTCATAGAGCAGGACCACGGCGTGTTGGAGGACGATGAGGATGAAGGACAGTGTAGCGATCACTTGCCTTTTTTACCCGAGGGTCATGAAGAAGGATTTCATTTAATAGCAGATCATGAAGGAATGTCCCAGGGTTATGTGCAACATATAATTTCTCCGGATCAGATTCACCTGACGATAAATCCTGGCTCGACTCCTATGCCAAGAAATATCGAAGGAGCAACACTCACTTTGCAGTCTGAATGCCCAGAAACCAAGCTTAAAGAAGTAAGTAGCCAAAAACGTTTCTAAACTTTGTGCTTGTTTTGAGTAGTTTGTAGCTGATGGCCTCAAATGCTTTGAAAACATGTTTCTGCCAGGAGGCAGGCAGCAGATTCCCCTGTTTTTAAAGGTTCCTGTGTAGTTAGTTCTCTGCAGTTACTCCCTTACACCTGCTGTTACTGTTAGTGACAGTAGTGCCCCGTGCAGGTAGGTGTGATTGTGTCCCACAGATTCTTGTATCAGCAGCATATCTGCAAGCGTCATCAGTTTTTGCTTTCATGTCCTGCTGCTCTCTTGTGAAGCAGCCAGGAAGTGTTTCTTGATACCTGGTGACATCCTAGATAGCAGGAGAACATGGCAACAAAAACCTATTTACGTTGGTAGTGTATGTGATTTTTCGTGGCGTTTTATTGGTTGGAGAATTATTTTCTGAGTTCAGAGACAAGTAAAAAGAACGTGAGCTTTGTTATTCTGTGGAGATCCCTGTTCCTGAGCCAAGCACAGCCAAATTGCTGTTTAAATTCTGCCCTATTTGAAATGGCTAAAATACAAAGCCGAAGATGCCAAACTTAAAATTGCTTTATAGCTTTACTGCGTTGCTCACAGGGGAACTGAGAAGAAGCTTCAGAGTACCAGCTGAATCGACTTTATATATTGAAAATAGAAACTCCTTTTAATCCTGTTTCCCTGATGAATTCTGCCTGCATGCAGAGAGGTGATAGCTTGGAGGTTTCTTACTGCCTAGGTGCAAAGTAATGCAAAGTTGCCTGCAATGCCAAGGCATTTTTAACAACTGAGTGCTGCTTTTTTGGACCTTGCTTCAAGTTAAATTTATTCAGGTGTCTCTGCTATGATCGGGGGTAGAAGCATCGACTGGTTGTGTAACTGACAGCGTGAGCGAGGATTGCAGAAACGAGCCCCTGTTAGGAAGGAAGCTAGGTCTGAATGCTCTGAATAATTTAGATTAGCAGGGAACCTTGATTAACACTCGCACAGCAGCAAGGAAGTGTGGCTGTGGGAGGTCGGCTTCGCAATTAGTCACGAAGCTTCTGGACCCAGGTTTGTTCCGTAAACCCATTTAAGTCTAAGGAACTTCTTTTGCTCAATTATTATTCGTATTAGTAGCTGCTGAATCCTGCCTCCTTAGCTGCTGAAGTGTTTAATTTTGGTGTGTCAGTCATGCCAGTGTTGTTTTTTTTTTTCCTTTTTGTAGAAGGATCAGCTTGCAGTCTGCAATGTGTGAGAACAGTGTGTGCTAGCTGAATTGGTGTTGATGACTTTACCCATGCGATTAGCCTGCTTTATTTCTTCACCCTGCCCTTTTAAAAAAGGCTTGCAAGACCTGGAACTGCCTGATGAAGTTCTTTAGCTGAAATTATTTCCCAGCTCTTGGCTTAATTTTCTAGCTGGGGGAAGGAATTATGCTGTAATTTGAAATAAGTGGAAATAAGCCCTAAGGAAGCAGAATCTCTTCCGTCTTGTAAACCCCCATTTTTGTTCCATTATTTCAGATGCTTGTTAAGCTGTCAGGAGGCAAAAGAGCTTTAAAACTCCTGTCCCTTTGGGTCAGCTCTGAGTGCCAGCAGTCCGATTCTTTGTTAATTCCAAAACATCTGAGGCGGTTCTAACAACTGAGAGAAATGCTTTAAAGTCCTGAACCTTTGAGTCCATCTTAGACACCTGTGAAGGAAGAGTGTTACACTCCATGAATCCCTTCAGCTTCCTTGTGTTGCAATACGCCTCTCTCACTGTAGTTGTCTCTGAATAAACGTGATTGTAGCCTTCTATTCCAGTTTCATTTATTTGGTTTTGTTCAGTGATGACACGGGGGAAAAATACAAGTTTAAGGGGAGTCTCTAGGGCTCGAGATGAACTGAAGGTAAACAGCAATGTAAGCAGCCTTTGGTCAGTGTGACGGGCTCAGCTCTTGCGAGTCCTGTTGATTACTGGACAATTAGCTCCTACTTGTAAGGCAAATGCTTCGTTAAGCCTCTTCCAGCTTCCCTCTGGTGCATCTCCTGAGTAGCATGCTGTCCTCTGCAAAAAGCTTATGTGCTACAGCCCCGGCCTTTTTCTCCAAAGCAACCCATTTCTGTGTGCTCCGTATCCCAGCCATCTGTGGTTTCTGTCGCTGCCATGTTTCTTTTTTTGTTGTTGTCGCTTGCTTGTGGCACTGGTCCCAGGTTCTCGCTGCTGTAACCGCCAGCCCTTCGCGGTCAATATCTGCATCGTTCCGTGTGTGATGTGCTCGAGTTCTTCATGTGGAAAGAGAATTAAATGCTTTGCTGCTGTACAAGTTTTATTTGCTTATCATGCAGTTTTAATGTCATTCTGTCTGCAGTGTCCTTCTGTTCGTGCAATAAAGATTTAGTCTCTGAGAAAAGGGGAGGACTGCAAGGCCTCTGCCACAGTCCCACCGTTAAACTGGAAGTGTCACCGCCACTTTCCTTTGAGAAGTGCATCAGCAGCTAGGGACCAGATCCTTAATCAGTTATTAATAAATATTCTCCTCTTCCTCTCACTGTCTAGGCATAAATGTAAACGCGTAGAAGGCTTCTTAGGCTCACCTGATTTTTAGGTAGCTCACATCTGTGTTACTTCCCTTCTGCTATGAGAATATCCTGTACTGCGATACGTAAAATGCTCACTAACAGCAAGGGGAGCATTTCCCTCAGTACTGATACAAACTGTACTGAATCTGATGATCCCTGAAGATAATTTGCACGCTTTGGTCTAATAAAATGTGCTTTCTGCCCTGGTGTCTGTTTTTTATCAGCCCATGCTCTTCCTTGTGTTTTGGTAGCCTCAACACACAATTGAATTTTAATTAATTATTTTGTAACTGTGTTGTAATGCCCAGGTATCCGTTGACAACTTTAGCTGATTTTGAAGGGTAGGTGGTTTTTCTGTCCTTCTCTCGAGGCTTATTTAGTAATACAAAGGGACTAGATAAGAATGTGAAGATCTCCAAAACTTTTCGATTTCCTTGGTTGGAAGAACATCATGTGTTTTTTTTAATTAGTGTGTTGTTGAAAATCCCAGCAGTTGTAGGTGCCCACACTGACAGCGGGTTTTGGTGCAGCACATCATTGGCAGGGCAGTAGTACACATGCATTTCTGGGTTAGTAAAACCGTAGTAAGTGGAGTGCTTTACTCTAAAGCTTGGATCAGAGGAGAAAGGTTTAGCTCCAGCTTGTGAATTTCATGGCAGACTGTCAAGTCCTGAGTGCAAACATGGCACTTCATTACATGTTCTCATAAGAATTCATCACCTTTCCTGTATGGAGAGCAGCCGAGGTAGCTGGTGTCCTTAGAAATAAAAGGAAAACTCTGTCTTGAAACAAATACAGTGTCAGAAGAAACTGAATCATGTCTCCACTGCCTTTTTTTTTAATTATTTAAAGCTTTTGCAGTCAAGTGTACAGTAGGTCCTCTTCTGTGTCCCTTTTAAAAAACAAAGCAAGAAACCAAATCCTATTTCCGCTGCTAGATGGAAATGTGGTAAGGATTGAAAGAAGGAGATATTCTGAAAAAGGAAGGGCTTTATTCTGGTAAGGCTTCTGAGCTGTAGTTTTTAATAAGCCGGAGTAAAGTCTCACCCTGGATTAATCAAGTAGTGAGACGAGTGTTGATGTTAAAGCTTGGGAAACCCACCTCCAGTGAGCAATACGCTGTTAGCAGCAGATATTCATGAGGCAGGAGTTAATTCAGCGCTACCCAGAATGAGAACTGCTGCTAGTTACTTTACTCTTAGGTCTTTCTAGTGTCATAGTTCGGGTATTTGTATTCTCGTACACACAACCTGCTTTAATGTTCTTCAAACAATAAGGTTTTAGCAAAAGCAGGTGTAGGTAAATGTTGTGATACCAACAAGAGGCTACAGCTCGAGACTACACGAGAGATTTTGCAGCTCCTATCCACTCACATTTTATAAAGCTTTCTCGAATCACGTCCTAACAATTTCATACCCTACGAAACATGGAAAATAGGTCGGTGTAACTAAGACTATTTACTCATCTGCCCTTAACCCCAAATAAAATCGGTGTTTGTGTTTATGCCAAGGTACTGGCTGACCACGCTGCTTCCTGGAAGGTTATTTACATGTCCTCGTGTCGTTGAGCTGGGATCTAGCAGTCATGTTCTTAAGAGGAAATGATGAGCTTGCTTGGCTCACCTGACAGCACTAAGGGCTGCTACTTTGCACCCTCCTTTGGACCTTCTAGCACTGATGCAGCCCTCAACAGTGCCGACAACTGCTAGCATCCTAAATAACGTGTTTCAGATCCCCTCCGTTGTCCTTGTTCTTATGACGTTGTGTAACATGAACGGGAGACAAGTTTTGGACAAAACAACGTGGTGTGGAGTCATCTGGAGATTTCATGGTGCTTTTACTGAGGACCCGTTCCTTCACTGATGTGGTATTAACAAAGCATTAATCAAATCACTTATTTTATGAAAGGATTAACAAATATTCGCTGCTTACTGAGGCACACAACAACGCTGTGCTTTTGGTGTCCTGCTGCTTATGGCACCCACCTAAGTTCCAGATATTTCTGACAGGACCTTGACTACAACTAAAGTGATTTTAAGCTTACCTGAGCACGGGTCAAGGGGTCCTGTGTTAGTTTTTCACCCCCCAAGCTGTGGTAATAAAACAATGAGTTGCAAACCCTCTTTTCTGATGGGCGTATCTATAAAGCAAAAAGCGAAGGACAGTCGTTGAGACATGAGATGGGTAGAAACCCGTGTTTATGTGGGTCGTGTACAGGCTCATCCACTTCTCTCAGTATCAACCCACGATTCACTGTCTGGTTTGTTGTTTTTGAAGACAGTCTGCACCCTTTTCTATGCAGCCATACTGGGTACTGTGAGGTTGTACCTTGGAAAAGCGGATTGCCGACCATGTCCTGCTAGATTTTCCTCCCGTCTAGTCGTTACACTACTAGATCTGCAAGTTTCTGCTCCTCTGTTGTGACTTTGCATCGCCTTTTTAAGCATTTCAGAATCAACATCTTTTGGAATGCTCTTCTGCTGCTTGCCTGTCAGCCATCAAATCCTCTCCTGGGCTCTGTAATTACTTTTAGATGTTAAGGTTTCTCAACGGCAGCAGCCAAATGAAAGCCGTCGGTCTGATAATTAATGTTGGAGGGAGATTATTCGAACATATCAGATGGCTTATTCCTTCTACTTCACAAGAGAGACTGAGATTTAATTAAGCATTATGACTTGCACACAGGAAGCTTCTTACGTGGTCGTTTTCTGCCTGTAGCAGAGGCTGGGAAGACTGTCAGATCTAGTTCAGGGTGAAACTGCTGCCTGGTGATGGAGATAGCTGCCTGGGAAATCTGTGACACGGACCTGTGATGGAAAGCACGTTGCCTGAGTCCCTGCACTTCAGGCATTTACTGGTTAAGTAAAAGCAGAAGAGAAGAACAAAGCGCAATGAAGGCTGCTTTTGAGATAAAATTAAGTTATAAATGGTCTGATGGAGGCTGTAGGAGATTTTGAAAACTGTGGTTCTCATTCAGGGTGTTAAGGTTCACCTTCCTTTTTCTTCAGCTATTAATCGGAGCTCTGCTGTAAGCACCTGAGTGAAATACAGATGCTGCAAATGAGAACAGCAGCTGGGTTTGGTAGCCTCTTAGGGTCCTTTTCAACTATTGATTTCGAAGTAGATTTATTTTGAATTATTTTCCCCCTCTTCTATTAGTTCCCTATTCTTCTCTAAGGTCAGCCTGCTTTCCAACGTGTGCCACTCTTCTTCACGTAGTACAGCAGATGTATTAATTAGTCTGATGATTAAACTAGGATTAAACTGCAATTTCTTCCTTTTTTTTTTTTTTTTTTGCCTTTGAAGACAGAATCTATCACATCGTCTTTGATGTTTAACTGGCATTCTACCCTGCCTGGATTCTAGAGATGCTTAAAAATTAAGCATACAACGTTTTGTCTCCCAGGTTAAGAGATACCAGTGCACCTTCGAGGGCTGTCCACGCACCTACAGCACTGCCGGAAACCTGCGCACTCACCAGAAGACACATCGTGGGGAATACACCTTTGTCTGCAATCAAGAAGGCTGTGGCAAAGCCTTTCTTACCTCCTACAGCCTCAAAATCCACGTTCGAGTGCACACTAAGGAAAAGCCGTTTGAATGTGATGTGCAGGGCTGTGAAAAGGCATTCAATACACTGTATAGGTAGGGATTTATTTCTCTTGTAGACCTGGCTGTTGCTTTTTTGCAAGTTACATCTACTTTTTGTCGTGTCTGAATATAATTGTTGTTATTCTTCCATGTACAGATACAAATACAAAGCCCACAAAAAGGGAAAAAGCTGTACCACAATGGTATAACCATCCAGGATGACAGAACCTGTAATAACAAACTTAGTTTATTTATTTTCTGGTAGCACAAAGACAAAGGATTCTCAGATTTGTGTGAGGACTTTGGGAGTGATATCAATTGCTTACATGAAGCTTTAATCCTGTCCTCGCGTTCAAATGAATGGCTTGCTTGCCTCAGACAGGGGCTGGCTTGCACTACAGACCATAAAAAGGATTTTTTTGTTGCATGCTTTTTAGGTTGAAAGCACATCAGAGGCTTCACACAGGGAAAACATTTAACTGTGAATCAGAAGGCTGCAGTAAATACTTCACAACGCACAGTGACCTGAGGAAGCACATTCGAACACACACAGGAGAAAAGCCATTTCGGTAGGTTGCCGGGTGGCAATTTTTGCTTCTCTAGAACTGCAATGGATCACCTGTGCCAAATGGCAGCTATTACTGTCATTAATGAAAAATTATTCCAATTTAAAAAAAAGGCTAGCATTTGAGCATGTTTCTTCTAGAGTGCTCTTAGTTATTTGTAAAAGTGGGTGAAATAACTGTCTTCAAATGACCAGAATAGTCAAGCTAGGAGAATTTTTTTGGACATAAGTGTATCGCAAGATAAGCACGATTATAAAACACGTTGTATGTGTGCTGTGATGTAGAGGTTATTCCCTGAAGGAGAATTCCCCCACAACCCCAAACGACGACTTCATGCTTGACTTTTAAAGTCACGTTCAGAGTTCTGCTTGCATATAAAATAGCCTAGCAAGGACATTTAATTACACATTTTTCCTATTGGACAGCATTGTATTTTTTTTTACATTTAGATGTAGTTCATAAAAAAAGAATGTTTCTTCTAGGATCAGTCTTGGTACCGTTGTTTTTATTCTTTAAGATAAGTCTGTGCAGCATGCATAGCAGCTGTAGGGACATACCTTTACTAGCAGAGACTGCTGTCAGGCCCATTTTCAGAGTCCTGTGACACTTGAAGAGCATGACATGAGGTTATAACAAATGCATGAAAAAAGCCTGATGCTAACTCTTCCCTGATGCCTCATTCAGGTGTGAGCATGACGGCTGTGGAAAGGCTTTTGCTGCAAGCCACCACCTCAAAACACATGTTAGGACACATACTGGTAAGTCCCAAAGATTTGTTTTTTTCTTTTATTGAGCCTGTGGAGTTTATACTAACTTGCTTATAAAATAACCTAGCAGGGACATTTAATTACACATTTTTCCTATCGGACAGTGTTGTATTTTTTTTATATATAATTAGATGTAGTTTATAAAAACAAAAGGCTCTAGATCAGTCTTGGCCCCGCTGATTTTATTATTTAAGTTACGCAGTACATTCAGGACTGTTAAATACAGCTATGCAAATAGATGTAACTCAGTGAACCAGCTATAAATCACTTCTTTCCTAGAGATATCTAGGAATGTATCCTGACTCTCCTCTATGACCTGTGTCAAGCAAACTGATAACATAAAAAAATGGTTGGACAATCAAAAATTCAGCTCATGTTTCAGCTGAGAACAAAGAAACCGAACCACAGAGAAAAGTCACTTTCATTTACGCCTGACAGGTCTTGAAATTCATCAGCATGTTTCACAGATGTGTCGGTAGCGATGCACAGAAATGGAACATTCTGTTCTTGTGTCAGTTCACTTGATAAAATGGAACCTTTTATTTACCAGATTCTCTCCAAGAATGATGCATGTGTTATGTGGCATTATAGCGACTCTCAGATCTATTCATACAAGTTCCAACATGTCGTACAGTAATTGCTGACTGTTTTGCAGAGTATCATTAAGACTGTTTGTAAGGTGGGACCCAGGCTTTTGAATAGGGCCATTGTGATAGCAGGTTAAGGAACTGCTCCTTCAGTTAGCTGGTGGTGCTGCTGGCTTGGCTGTAAGTAGCAATCTGTAGAGAAAGCAAGGTGCTTTTTTTTCTTACCAAGATGTGCTCTAGTGTGGAAAGAGCTTGAATATACTTAACCTGTGCCAAGGTTTCAGTTTTTGTAATAACGAGTTGTGTTGGAGAAAATCATATTTGTATAAAATGCTATTAGTATTCTATGTGCTTTAAAAGTCTCTTATGTAAGTTTCTATGTTTGTTATGTCTGGTTTTTGCTGCCTACAGGGGAGAAACCTTTCTTCTGTCCCAGTAATGGCTGTGAGAAGACTTTTAGTACACAGTATAGTCTCAAGAGTCACATGAAAGGTCATGAGAAAGGACATTCCTATAATGCACTTCCCAATAACAATGTGTCTGAGGTTAGTAGCTCTTCTTCCTACTGCTTCTGGTTTAGGTAGCCCTAAAACCTTACTTTGGTGGAATAAATTATTTGGTCTGTAACTTGTTTTAAAGGTGTAACCTTTAAGGCTAAACTTTTCAAAGGAAATTGTAACTAATCAGTGTCCATCTCCCAGGAAGGCACTGGTGGTGGCCTCCCTTTTTTGAACTAGGAATTCCATTTCAATTCTGAAATTGCTGGCATTCAAGGTGGAAGCGTAGGCTTTCCTCTCATAGGCTGTGTTCACAGTGCACTGATAACAAACAGTGGCATCAGCGTTTCTGAAACTTCTAGCATGGCATTTGGTTGCGAAGTTTTATTTAGAAAAGCATGTCTAAGTTTGTGTACGCATTTTAATCACATTAAAATTAACACTTGGGCTGCTGCTGCTTGGATGACTAGAGCAAGTACTGGCACAAGCGTATAGGCAGTTGTATACATTATCAAGTTATTCCCTGTAGATTCTTATGTTTCACTCAACACTGTGTAATATGTGTGTGAAGTAAAATAAACACTAACTGTTAATGACTTGAATTTTTATATTCTACAGGCTGCTTTGCTCATATGCTAATTTGGAGTTCTAGGTTGCTTAATTTTTTTGTAAAGCAATGTGAGAGATGTTAAGATCCTTGAGAGCTGCTAAATTTGTTTTGCTTAGCAATATTGTTGCTTAGATTTTAGAACTGAGACTCGGGTCATCCATAGGTAAAAAAAATAAAATAAAAAATCTATGTAGACTGAATAGCTCTGCTTATATTGTATGAACTCTAAAAAGTAATTTGAAGCATTTCTGCCACTATTGTTTAATATTTAACCCCACTGCTTTTCTTCTTCCTTGCAGGATACAAGCCACTCGCTTTGTCTGAGTGACTTAAGCCTCATATCAACAGATTCAGAACTGCGGGAGAACTCTAATCTAGTGAGTTACTGTCCCTGAATTGCCTCACCCATAATTTGAGTTTTGTTTTTTCCTAACAACGTATTTGTTCTGTTGAGTGGAACACAGATTAGATACATATGACTGGTTGCTTCTGTTTCACTTGCTCCAGCACACTGTCCTTTAAAGACTTCCCTTTTGCTAGTGGAAGAGAACTCTGTCACAGAGTTCTGTACTCTGTCACAAAAGAAAATAATTCAGTATGGAAATAACATTTGGTCAGAGTGAATCAGTTTGAAGTGAATGGTGTATACAAATTAGATATTACATTACTACTCAGCATATGCCAGAGATGCAGCTATGATCAACTCTGAGCTGTAGGATTAGAGCTAGCTGAGCATGAATGAAGCAGGTAACTAGTTGATACACTACCCAGCATGTTTCTTGTGCTTGAGTGGGGGAGTTTATACATGTCCAGACTAAGCATGGCAAGCTCACTTGAAGGCTTCAGACAAGAATACAGATAAGCAAATATTAAGGCAAGCTATTGTTTTTGTACAGCTGAGTAAGATCTTTATTACAGAAAAAGAAAAACTTACTCTGGAGTAGAACTAGTATTACATGTTTGAACCATCTTCATACCCACTCTTTGGATTTGTTCCCTGGTCTTTCCTGTTTAGATTTTGGTTTTAGGTATTAAGTTGGGTCACTTGTATAGAATAATCTGTTGAGTGACACAGTCACTTAATTAGGTTATTAAATATTAGCTGCCAGGTGTCATTTAAATAGATTGCATCTTTTCACAAACACATCTGTGAATAAACTTGTAAGTACTTGAAGAGCCTGTTCAGGAAGCAATTGCACTTTACTGGCACTTTCAGCACAGAGCTTTGGCTTATTTTTTTGCAAATGGTTCTGAAGTCTAACAGCAGAATAGCCAAGTGAACGAGAAGGATTTTCTTCCAAAATATGCAGTGATTAAATCAAGCTGTTTTTAAAAGCTCAGCATCTGATTTTACCATAATGATGTTCTTGCTCGCAGTTAACTGTTGACTGAGCTTAAATTTTACATGGAGGAAAATTATATGCTGATGAGACTATGTCCTTATTTTGTGCTTCAATGTGGAAGCAGCATGCAGGTTTTGAATATATTCTGTTCTGATAGCAGTGTGGGTGAGAGCAGTGCATAGTTCAGGATATAATCTAAGCAGAGCTATTTTATTTCTGCTCCAGAAAAGGTTTTGCAAAAAATCAAGGCCGAATTAATGTCTGTTTCAGTTTCCAGTGGAGTATTACAGTAAATAAAGGTTGAACAAAGTATATATGCGAATAATATATTTGACTTTTAAAGGACTTGCTTATTTTTGTAAGGATTTGCTCATTATGTTGGTAAATTTGATTTTGCGTAATAAAAACTAAGCATCATGTTACATTTTATGGTAGGTACATGAAGTATGTACCTTTCCTGAAGGTGGCTGGTTAATTGGGCAGAGGTTTCCGACATTGATCTGTTGCCTGGCTGGGATTTGTGCAAAGTTTATGGAGACCTGAGGTGGAATGTTATCTGATAACTTCCTGTCTTTTCTATTTGCCAGACACATGGACAAGACCTGAGCACAATCTCACCAGCAAGTATCTTTGAGTCTATGTTTCAGAGCCCAGATCATACCACAAATCAGGAAGACTCTAAGCAGACAGGTACAAATTGTGGCTGCGCTATTTTAAGAGGGAGTTTTTTGACAGTTTTCCCTCTCTGCGTGCAAGTGTTTGAATCAGCAACTCAGACTGAAGACTTCTGCCCCACATAAGTTTAAGTAGCAAATAGAAAACTTCAGCTTCAGTGTTGAAATATTGTTGTGTTGAAATACATTCACAGATGGTGTAACACTTGGGCAGTGACAGGGGAACTGACCATGTATTTACACATGCTGTTGTACAGTGATGCTCTTGGACTTCATGTATGTGTTATCTTTAAACTTCCTCTCTTGATGTAGCTGCGTGAGCCTGCTGATGGAAAGGCTTTGGAGAGATGGGGCTGGTCAGCTAATGTGTAGTATTCAGTGTTATCAGCTTCCTGAATTTGGACCTGCTTTTAGATTTCATTGCTTAGTATTGTATGTTTTTGAGCACAAAGTGGTAGTGCTTTACTGAGCAAAAATCTATTAGCTAGCTGATAAGTTTATTGAAAAGGCTGTTTATTCAGAGCTTATGAGAACTGAGGTATTTATATATTTTCTTTGTTTCTTTTGGCAGCTGCCTTGATTGAAGCTTTTAATGGTCATGCAGACTCAGTCACTGCTGTTCCGCCTTCTGCAGGAGATTCAGCGTCATTGTCTCTTCCACTTGTACTGCAGCTTGGCATCTCTGAGCCTTCGCATTCAGCACTACAAGCCTCAGCAGCACCTGCTGCTCCCTCCATAGGAACCAGCTCACAGCAAGCTGCATTTGGAAATCCTGCAACTGTTTTACAATCCCCAGAAGTGCCTGTTCCTCACAGCACACAGTTCCCAGCCAGTCACCAAGACTTTCTGCAGCACACTCAGACACCACCGCAGCCCGTTGTACAAGGACTTTCAGTGGTTGCTGGGGCACCTGCCCCGACAGCACCGAGTGCCACTGAACCCCTGCCGGCTGTAGTTCAGACTGTGCCTGTTGGTGCGAACTCTGTTCTGACCAGTAATCCAACTATAACAATTACTCCTTCGCAAAGCACCGCTATTCTACAGTCCAGCATTGTCATGGGAGAGCAAAACTTGCAATGGATATTAAATGGTGCCACTGGTTCTCCACAAAGCCAAGAACAAATGGTTAGTAAATCTAGCTTAGCTTTGAAACAGCTTGAACCGTCCCCGTTCCTCGTAAGAGTCTTTCCCCTTGGAAAAAAAAAGGGGGATCAAACCTGGAATTGTAAGATCCAAACCAGGATGCTTTATTATATAGAGCTTATCGTATTAATATTGATAAACACATCACCAATGCAGTCCCTAAAATAGAGAAATGAATAGAGAATAGATGCAGAGAAATCCCAAGTGAATAGAGATCTTGTTTTCTCCTTCTTTTCCCCAGTGACAAACTTCTCACAGAAGATAGCAACCTGGTTTATCCAGGACACTGCACCATATGGCCTGAGAATATGTTTTTTATTCTATTCCTTTTGACAAGTACAAAAGATACTGTAAAATTTCAGCATTCAGACATTTTGTAATGTCTGTCTCTTCGTAATGTAACCTCACAAAGATAATATGTTTTCTGGGAAAACAGGATGTTTCTGGTTCTCCAGTAAATCTGGATATTGAAGACTGTGTTTTATCTTTAAGCAGTCCTGTTGCCAACTTTAGGTTTTGTCAGTTGCAGATAGGTAACAGTGAATGACTGCAAGTACAAGCAGCATGAGCAAGCACGGCAGTTTAAGAATTCAGTCATTCAGCTGTCAAAACAAGCTGTGTTAACAGGCATGTAGTGCACAGGGAGATTACTCCCCATCTTTAGGACTACTGAAATATTACTCTTAGTTTCAGAATAGCCAGAACGTAGCAGAGAACCAAACCAAATGCTAATTTTTGTATTAGTTTCCCTGTGTGTTCTCTTTGGCAAGTGTATATGCCTGTTTCTTTTGCTTGCAGCTGTTTGGAGTTTGAACAGTAGAAATTTGTTTCCAATCATCTCATGCTCTCTTTTTCTTTTTTTTTTTTTCCTTTAAGCCACAAGTTCCGAAAGTAGTAGAAAAGGTTTTTTTTACCACTGCATTACCAGTAGCTGGCAACACAGGTAAGCATCTTCGACACGGAACCTTCTTCTCTCTCTTTGCTTGTTTGCAGTAGTGTTAGCTTGACCAGGATTTGTGGCGATTTAATTGCTTGCAGAAGTCTCGAAGAAAATCGTTCAAATTTTAATTTTTCCTGAGGTTTTAAGTGCAATCAGTAGACTTATGGCTTTGTGCTGAGATCTGTCCTGTAGTATTTTTTCTAACAACTTGTAAGATAACCGTAAATTAGATCTAGGATTTATAAAAAGATGTACTGTATAAAAATAAGTATTTCATAAAAGTAGAATGGTATTTTAATGGAACATACGTAGAAGAACAAAAGACAAGTGCAAGGACATAATTTGTGTTTTGTTCTTTTAAATGAAGACATTAAATGGGCAGTAAAGTGGTAAACTTAATCAGGTCTTCAACAATTGTTTTTGGTAAGTACTATCTGCAGGATTCATCTCGATACACAGCCGTGGAAGTTCTGTTCTATAATGTGCTTTCCGTACAGTGTTATTATATTGCAAATCTGAATCAATTATAGTCAAAAATAGGTAAGATCTCTTCAGACCAGGCTTCTCATGTCTGGGTTCAACCTGTACAGGCTGCTCATCAGGAGAGAGCACCTCTCATTTATTTATTTGTCATCTGCTAGGGGTATTCGTTGTGCTTGAAAAAATAGCATGTAATCTCTTCTGCGAGGTGTATACAATCAAATCTAACAAAGATGATTTGTCTCTCCCCGTGGTGGAATTACGCACTTTGGTTACGTGTGTCTCGAACTCTGTTTCCCCTTCAGGGAGCCCTGTTCAGCAGATTGGTCTCAGCGTTCCTGTCATCATTATAAAGCAGGAGGAGGCCTGCCAGTGTCAGTGTGCCTGCCGAGACTCTGCCAAGGACAAAGCCACCAGTAAGAAGGAATGTTCCTCACCTGAACCGAAAGCTTCGGAGCAGCCAGCTCCCCAGCTGCAGCCTCAGACCTTTCCTTCCTCTTCCCCTTCTCCTTCGTGTGGGCAGAGCAGTCAGATAGTTACCCCTTCAGACTCACAGACTGAAACATTAAGTGCCATGGATGTATCGGACTACCTGTCCCTCCAAAGCCCTGAAACCCCATCCAATATAATTCCAATTGAAGCACTACTGCAGGGTGAGGAAGAAATTGGTTTGAATAGCAGCTTCTCTAAATGAAGATGTTCCAGATTTTCTTTTGCACCTGGAGGGTAAAACCCTTCTCCTTAGAAGCAGAAACTGAAGGATCGATTCTTTTTCCTTCCTCTCTGGAAGTTTTGTGGCTTATTTCTGCTTCACAGATGTCATCTTAGTCACATCCCAGGTACATCCATCTTTGAGAATCTATCTAAAAAAAAGAAAAGTCAAAAAAAAAAAAGCTAAGTTATATATGAACTGTTTTGGCTGCACTGTCTGTCACTTTTGCTTGTCATATGTGAACACGGAAGTTAAGGTTACTCGTGTGCAAAAAGATTTTAAAAAGAAAAAGGGGGGTTAGTTTGTCTCCAATTGCACATCACTTATGTTTGGAATTTAAGGTACTGGCAGCGAGTGGGTCTTTGTTACAACTCCTTGGGTCTATAATTTTCTTTCGTCTCTTATGTCTGATACTAACCATGCACTATAAGGGGAGCCCGGGAAAGGAAATTGCTGTAGCAGAAAATGGTTTTGTTGTAGGAGAAGGTGATTTATCTGCAATTTTTGGGGGGAATGTGATTGTCACATCACTGTGTTGGGAGGTGATGCCTGGATTTGCATTGTACTAACGCTTTTACTAAAGCCTACGGAAATTTTTGGGGAGCTTATTTCAGCAGAGCACAGGGTACTTGTGCTCCTGACAGATCTGTTCATCTAATTTCATTAGGACTTGAGATATGTTGGCAGATACACTGCTTCACAACACGGAAACACGATTGGAGCCCCTGCTCGCTCAGACTCATGAGTCTGTTTCCTTTGCCTCTCTTTGAAGGATGCAGTGAGTTCCGGACGTAGTCAGATCGGTGTCTGCTGCTCTTTTGATTTACTTGGCTCTGTTCAGAAACAAGTCATCCTTAAACGAGCCCTCTGACTGTTTAATCAGGAGCATGGTGCCTTTGCTGGTTACTATCATCTTTTGTCAAGAACAAACCTAGGAAAATTTCCAGAATGATTTGACATAAATTCAGTTTGAGTTCAGTGAGTTTATCCTTCAGTTGTCCAGAAACGCTTCCTCCTTTCTGTTAAGCTACATGATTTCTGCCTGAATCTGCCTCCAACCTACTGCAATGCCAGCTTTTGTGCACGGGGCTATTTCTTGACTAAAAGATGTTACACGACATAGTAGTTTTTCATATCAAACTGAAAGTCTATATTCTAACCTACTCAGGGTAAATAAAACACAAACCCCCCTTCCACCAAAAAGCCTGTAATGTTGCAATAAATGCAGTCTCATTCTAAATGGTTTATTTATGCTGCATTATTTTAAAAGATGTAATTTTATAGTGTTTTATCCATCTTTATGGCTTTGCCTGTCAGTCTTTTTGTGTTAAAGGAAAGAATATTAAATAGTCTTTATTCAGTTTACAGTGTTGTTATTAGTGAGATACAAAGATAACGACTGTAAGCCAATTAAAGTGGAGTGTCTCTGTGCACTAAATTTAGGAACGCAGACTCCTAGTGGATAGAGATCTTTCACTGCTCTTTGCTCGTATTTGATCAAAGCTGCTCTCTGCACCTGCTGGGGACAGAATCGTACAAATGCAGCCAGACCTCCCCAGGATCCCTGAGGATTTGGAGGTTTTTAACCCTCTGGTGACATGCTCCGTGTAGCCTTACCAACGTCACTGTCACGGTTTTAGCCGCCACAGTGGCTTAAGCTATCTCTCTTCCGATTCCCTTGCAAACGCACTGCCACAGCACAGATGGAAGCGGGCTGAAGGGGGCTGGCTTTTCACCTCTCCGACATCTCCTTTCCACTTGTTAAGCGCCGAAGGGCGAAACTAGGGTTGTGCCACTAGGGTGAATGTGAGGGAGGAGAGGCTGTGCTGCGTGTCGTGTCACTCGACTAGGGCAGAGCGCTTGGTGTTTTGCTAATTGCGGCGACGAGCTTAGGGGCATCGGCTGAACTGGAAACACGCTGATTGTGTTTCCTCTCTGAGCGTTGGCTGTGCGGTGCTGTGCAGCCCATCACGGAGGGGATGCGGGTCCTGCAGCAATAAGGTCTGTGTCCACGAAATGCGGATTGACAAAGCATTTGATGTTCTGTTCTTGTCATGGTGACCCTCGAGGACAGCCTGGTGGTGGCCCTCTGTTTTTTTTTTCTCTTTTTTTTCCCCCCTACAGTATCGTTTTGTGATGCAGTTTGGTTGCGTGGCAGCAAGAAACTGCTTTGAACACCGAAAAAAACAGCCTCAAGTCTGCGTGGCTGGGACTGTCTGCCCACGGATGAGTGTCCTCCAGTTCCCTCCTGTAGAGCTTGGCCTTGAAGGAGCGTGAGGGGCGCCTGGAGCGCGTGGGGCTTCACCAGGGGGCACAGGCCACCGAGTGGCCTCCTGCCTTCCCTTGGCGTCGCGGTGTTTGAGGGTGCGTGGACGTGAGTGTGTGCGTGTGAGAGTCTGCTAACGCAGGAGCACATAGGTTCCCCTGGAGTCGTGGGGTGTTCGCTGAGGGGGACGAGGGTACAAGATGTGCCCCAAAATGTGACAGCGGGGGGGGGGGGTGGCAACCTCTCCTGAGCCTTTCCAGCCTTCAGGGAAGCATTTTTCCTCGCCAGTCTTGCTACTTGTGACTTAGTTCACCTAAAACTCGGTGATTAGGCCAGATAGCATCTTCAGAAACTCCTTTGTGGTAGAAATCAGTAAAACATCTACCAAAGGCTTTGAAATTGGAAGCTAATGCGGAGGTGTGGTAATTAGCAGCAGTAGGATGCTGCTCAGATCCTTTCCGAGGGGAGATCAGAGGTTAACCCCTCTGCTGCTTTCTCTTCACAGCTACTGTTTCCTGTCGGTGTTGTAGGAAAAGCAACGTGTTCCAGGTTTATGCTGACTTCTAGGTGCTTTGGGTGTGCAGTTACCCTCTTGTGTGTGCATCAGACAGGCTGCAATTTAGGCGGAACTAATTAGAGCTTGGAACGAGTCGAGCGGTGTGATTCTGTGAGCGCAGAGCCTGCTCTGCCACGAGCTGTGCATCCCGCCCGTTGCGTCGTGCAGTTGTGTGCTGCTGTTGTTTAACTGTCGGGCTGTTTTCCCGAGTGACCCATGCCGCGTGTACCCGACATGGCTCGCAGTGATCGAACGCTGCGCTGCTGGGGTGGTCATTAACAGGAGGCGCGTGAGCGGCTGGCAAGGGGAAGCAGTCAGTCACAGCACAGCCCTGAGATCCTTGGTGCCAGGGAGTTTTCTGCCCTTCTCCCCCCGTTGCCCAGGCATTTCACATACTCGCAGTACGATTTTTAATAAAGAATGGAGTTTCTACCGCTGCAGATCTGGTAAGATGCTGGGTTCTCCCAGAAAGGGGCATGTTCTGCTGGTGTGCTGGAGCCTCTGAGATCAGCGTGCCCTCCCTCTGCAAAATCTGCATTTCCCAACTCCCTTTAACGATCAGTCAGAGA
Organism: Oxyura jamaicensis; assembly: GCF_011077185.1. Taxonomy (NCBI): domain Eukaryota; kingdom Metazoa; phylum Chordata; class Aves; order Anseriformes; family Anatidae; genus Oxyura; species Oxyura jamaicensis. The sequence goes on from NC_048915.1 coordinate 3,790,465, forward strand.
GCAGGACTGCTCTGGGTCGTTCTGTGTTAAAGGATTTGCTCTTCGGTGGCTTGTGGGGATTTACTTGGTTACTTAAGAGTTTCTAGATGGGTGCAGGAGCTTAAACATGTTAACGGGTCTAATTGCCACCGTCGGTAGCTGTAGCGGCCAAGCAGCGACCCAAGCAAGCAAACCTGGCACGCAGTTGAAGGCTGTAGAAGTTGCTTTTCATGCTCGTAGTTGGTAGAGGGATGGCAAATCAGCACTGTTTAAATGCTGGTACTGAATTATTTAGAACAAAGTACGAATTGGGCACTTCTGCAATGCTAACTGTGTCCAGAAAGACTAGTTCGCAGAACCTCATACTGGTATCTAAAATGCACTTTAGGTTATTTTATCTTTAACCCAATTGCTGCAATTTCTTTTGTATATACTTTCACAAAGTTTATTTTTGCTCTGAGTAAAAGTTAACAGGGGTGTGCAAAGATGAGCACTTAACTTGGTGCAATACTTGTAGCTAAAGATCATTGTCCCACGTGGTCGGTCTGTCTGTGTCTGTCTGATGGAGTGTATTTCGTGACTAGCTCGGTGACGTGTTGCCCTTCCCTGTCTGTACCCAAAAGGAATTATGCATCATTAGCAAACGTCCAATCTATGCAAATATCCCACTGAGAGCACTGTGCTTTAGCGGGCCTTTTCTCTCACGCTTTCTGGGGAGCTGCTTGTCACTTCTGTAGGGATTTAGTACCTTCCTCCAACCCCGTTCCTCGCCTCCTCCCTCTCCTGTCCCACGAGCGTGATCAGAAATGGCAAGCTGTTCTGGAGCAGGCTTGTTGCACCTTTACAATTTGTCTTCACGAGATCGTTTTTGATGTCCTGTTCTCTGCCTTACTTCACGGAGGATGGCACTTCTGCAGTCATCCCAGATCTTGGTTTTTGCAACTGCAGCAACGTTGAACTGTTTACAGTACTCTTCCTGCACCGATTAGAAATGCGGCTCGGAGAACCCATTAACGATTGGCCTGCTGGTTGTGGAACTGCTGGGGGAAATTCGTTAGGGCGTAATTGACCTTGAGGTTGATTGGAGATGAAGAGCTCTTGCTGATGGGTGGGGGTTGGAAACACAGCTGGCAGCTGAAACGGGAGGCAGCCAGGGCCGGGAGACCTCGGTGTCAGGATCCTCATCCTGCTGCTGGCTGGCTCTGCGACCTCGGGCAAGACACTTAACCTATCTGTGCCTCAGTTTCCTCCCTGTAAAACGAGGACGTTGAAACCTTTCTCTGTAAAATGCATTAAGATCTACGAGTGGAAAGTCCTTTGCATTAGTAATCTGAGCTAGCTGGACGGAATTGTGAGAGTCGATTTGGATCGTAAGGCAAAAAAAACAAACTAAAAAGCATGTCTTTAAAAACCCTACAAATTTCTGATCGCGCAGTTTTTAATTGGTATACTGTTTTCTCCTTACCATATTTTGGAAACAACGTCAAGTTTTTATAAACGTTACCTGTAGTCGATACTCACGGACAGGGCTGAACTTTTAACTTTTTTGCGTCTTGTCTCGATATATATCCTATGTTCTAGAAGTTGGATTCTGTGTCTGCACTGAGAAATGCAAATTAAACTGGATATTTATGTAGTAGTGTACATAGTCTAAGTGTGTGTGTTCTTGGAACTAGTTTAAAAATCCCACACCATGCTTTCGGTGGTGTGCAAGCTGGCCAAAATTTGGTTCATTATGCAGTGTACACTTTCTCAAATAAATGCAGTTTCTACTTTTTCTTACAAGAAATTTTTTTCATACGATCTTTTTCAGCAAAACCAAGGGTATGTTTTTGCAGTACCGTAGCGACAGTAGCTGGCGTTTCTCGCTGCGTAGCTTTGTGTCCTTCCACTTGCTTTTTGAACCAGAGCTGTCTGTCTGACCCTTGTTTTGGAGAGAGAGTTGCAGTTGCTGTTCTATTTCACACTGACTAGCATCAGCGAGGCGGGCAGGGACGCGCTAACCTCAGGCCTGGCTGGTTACTGGAGTCGTCCTCGGCATCGACATCTGCAGAACTGTGAGACCAGGGAGTCCAGGAGAACCTTAGGCTGTCTACTTACTGCTTTTGTTTTGTTTGACACGTACGGGGAGCTGGGCAATGGTCTTGGAGATGACGAAAGAAACGAACCCCAGTTATTCAAGAATGTGTTTATGGTGTTAAAGGAATTTATTTAACTATGAAACATGGGAACAAATGTGCTTACATTGAGCAATGTGAAGATGTTAGTTACAGGTACAGTACTTCCAAAGGAAGAGCATCTCCAAAACCCAAAAAAAAGAGTAAATATGAATTTGTATTTTTTGAAGAATGTAAAATGTGAAATAATGGTGTTTGCTTAATTGCTCATTTTGTATGAAGTTAATATTGTACTTTGAAATATCTACAAAGAAGTGGAAATTAACTTTTTTGGAATTGAAAGCAATATTAATACTAATGGAATCCTAATTAAATGCTTATTTAAACATTGTGTTACCATAGTCTTTCCTCAGGGCACTGATCCATTGTTTGGGAGATGAGTGTGAGCACTTCCCCTGCTCAGAGAGAGGATCGGGACACAAAGTTATTTCCACATTCGGACAGACAACAGCATTTAACCCAGTCAGTTCCTGCCTCCCCCCCACCATCAGCATTCAGGAACTTCATAACCTCAGTTCAGTCGGGGATGGATCAGAGTTAGAGCAGCTGTTGTGAACCTACAAATCGCTCATTTCTGCTAACAGCAAGCTCCTGCGTAGCCCCCTTCCTGCAAACAGCAGCTGTGCTTGAGGCAGGGCTCATGATGGCAAACATAAATACAACACAAACCATTTGAAGGCGTACAGATGAGAAAAGCAAGTCTCCTCTGGTCCAGATGGCAGCTTTAGCACCCTTGAGTAGAAGGTGTTAGTCGTTAAGTACTTTGTAATAAATACAGTGGGAACCCTCAGGATGTTACCAGCTGTAAGGAACACAGACTGCATGAATCAAGCTGCAGTGCAGCAAAACATTCCTGTGCAAAAAATGCAGGTGAAAGGCAGCTCCAGACCTATGAACGCAGCAACCCGTGGCTTGTTCGTACATCTCAGCTCACGCATCTTTTACTTCAGGAGCCCCGTTATCGTCAGAGATATCGGGGTCACTGCCCACAGAACAATTCACAGCTTTCAAGCTTCGCTAACATCAAGTTAGTCATTAACTGTTCCTGATCCTATTAACAGTGGACTCAGGGAAAGAGTCAACACTTGAGACAAGCTAGCACAATCTGTTTAGAAGCTCTATGCCACACGAGCAGCAGCTACCCTCTTCTGAGGCAGGGCATCAGATAACGACTAATCCCCAATCTTGCTTTAAGTGCAAATCTAGCAAGATAAGATATCAGTGCAAGACAAGAAAGCAAATTCCAAGGCCACAACTGAGGGAATAAGCTACATTCCCTGACTTAATAGAGTTTTATTATTATTTATTCCTGGCTTTATGTAGAAAGCTTTGGAGCCTTTAGCTGAAGACTTAGTCCCTCTTGATTGCGCTTGCACAGCTGTGCTCAAATCCCAGACCCTGTATGACGACAAACTCTCGGAGAAATCCCCCCGACCAGGCAGAGCGCAGTCCCTTAAAGGCATTTCAGGGGTCGGCCTCCTCCTCCTCCTCCTCCGCAGGCAAAGCCCTCGGGCCGCTCGGGGCGGGTTCCTAGGGGGCGAGAAAGCCAAAGAAAAGCGACACTGAGCTAAGCCCTGCCGGCTACGGGGCTCTGGGCGGGGGGCGGCCCTGTCGCCGCGCTTACAGCGGGCGGTGAGCGGCGGGCGGCGCCCAGGGCAGCCCTCAGCCCCTGCAGCTCCGCCGCCAGCTCCTCGCAGGCCGCGATGCGGGTCCGGAGGTGCCGCTGCCGGGCCTCCAGCAGGCTCCGCAGCCCGCGCAGCCGCTCCACCTGCGGGCGGCGGAGACAGCGAGTCACGGTGGGGCAGGGCGAGCCTGGCAGAGCCGGGCCCAGCCGTCCCGTCCCGTCCCATCCCGCTCCCCCGGCAGCCACCGACCAGGCGCGGCTCGGCCCCGCCGGCCGCCTCCATGCCGGGCCTGCCGCAGGCCTCGCTGCTGCGTGCGTTGCCATGGCAACGGCGGCCGGAAATAGGCCGCGCTGCTTCCGGGCGGAAGCGGAAGAGGCTGCTCGGATGCTGAGGGCACTGGCTGGGATGGGGAGGGGCGGGGAGGGGGGACCGGGACCGGGACCGGGACCGGGACCGGGATCGGGATCGGGATCGGGATCGGGATCGGGCCGCGCCTGCAGCAGCCCCTTGGTGCTCCCCGGTGCTGCCCCCACCGCCCCGACGAACCCCCGAGGTGCGTGAGGGAGCCGCGGGGAGAGGCTGAAGCCGCGGCCGGGCCTGGGCTGAGGGGCGGTGGGAGGCTGGGGGGGTCCTGGGGAAGACCCTGAGGCGGCCCTGAGGGGGCCCTGAGGGGGTCCTGGAGGGGGCCCTGGGAGTGTCCTCGAGGAGCCCTGAGGGGGTCCTGGGAAGCGAGGCCGGCCCCTGCTGAGCCCCCGCCGCTGTCCGCAGGCTGGGCGGAGGCGCTGGCGGCCGCCGCCGGTGCCCTGCAGGCGGGCGGGCTGGTGGCGGTGCCCACCGACACGGTGTACGGCGTGGCCTGCCTGGCCCAGGACCCCCGCGCCGTGCGGAGCATCTACGGCCTGAAAGGGCGCAACGGGAGGAAGCCGCTGGCCATCTGCCTCGGGGACGTGGAGAACATCTACCGGTGAGCTGCCCACCGGGGGTGGGGACGGGCTGGGGCAGGGAGAGGCTGCTCTCCTCTTACCGGTCTGCAGGGCGTGAGGCTGACGGGGAAGGGCTCTTGTGGCTGCCTCTAAGAGCACAAAGCAGCAGCAGCAACAGGCTGGGCGAAGCTCAGCACCCGTCCTTCTTAGCACGCTTCTCCCTCTGTAGGTACTGCCACGTGAACGTGCCAGACGAGCTGTTACGGGACCTGCTCCCCGGACCTGTAACCCTGGTCCTGAAGCGGTCGGAAGAGCTCAACAAGGACTTGAATCCCTTCACATCGGTAGGTCTCTGCCGTGGGATGCGCCTCCGTGTCTTTGGTGGGCAGCACGCTGTTTTTAGGGTTCTGCCCTAGGAGCTTTAATTCTTACACGTTTTTGGTATGCTTAGCAGTGAGTGGCATTTTTTTGATGCTGGTTCCTGTGTTACTGTGTTCCCTGTGGCTTGCCTGAGTGTGGCACAACCCCACAACCCAGCATTAGATGCTACATCATGAAGGCACGTCTCTTATTATTTCTGGTGCAGCATGTGCTGGAATATCAATTCTCTGTGCCGTCAACTTCAGTCCAAAGGCTTTAGGCAAGGCAAGATTAAAAATGGTCTGTGGTGACTGCATGTAAAACCCTGCTCTCTTCTTCCTCATAGCTGGTTGGCGTTCGCATTCCAAACCACCCTTTTATTAGGGAGCTGGCACGAGCTTGCTCTGGACCCCTGGCTTTAACGAGCGCTAACATCAGCAGTCAGGCGAGCACGCTGACGGTTTCGGTAAGGCTCTTTCTGCTACTAAGTGAGATTCTCGTGGTAGGCTTCCAGAGCCCTGGGCGCTCTGGAATTGGAAGCCAGTGTTAGCACTAAAACAAGGATTTCTCAGCTGTTTACTTCTATTTTTTTAAGTGACAGTCAACCTGCGGACTTGTGGTGCGGGGCAGCTGTCTGGTTGTGATCTCCACCCTAAAAAGTGTGGAAGGCAGAGCTTAAAAGTAATATTTATATGCTTATGCTCGCTTTTGAAGCGGGTGCCAAATCTGAAAGACAGAAGTTGCTGTAAGGGGGTGGCTGTGGAATGAGACTACCGGTGACTGTGCAGTTCCTTGCAGCCTGGGAACCAGCTTTAACTCGAGGAGACGTCTTTTTGCTTATCTTGGGGGGATAGTTGGGTGCAATACCAGGACACCCTTTTGTCCAAAATGCCTGCAGTTTTTGTGTGCGCCCTCTTTAATAAACAACGGTGCAGCTGCGCACTCGTGCTCTGAGAATTCCTGTTACTTGCCTGCACGTGTAAGGTAAATCTGCCGTCAGATATCAAAATGGGACGTGCTTGTGACAGGGAAAAGAGATGATCTGACAGAGAAAGGAGTCTGCCTCCCTTGACACTAGACTGCCCAGTGCTATCTGCTACAACACGATCACAAACCACCTTTAGGGTTGTTAGCCACGTCTCTTTTTTACAGGAATTCCAAGACCTTTGGCCTCAGTTGTCCTTAGTCATTGATGGAGGCCCCATAGGGGATGTCCAGAGCCCAGAGTGCCGCTTGGGGTCAACCGTGGTTGATTTATCTGTGTCGGGGAAGTACACCATCATCCGACCTGGCTGGTGAGCTTTCTCTGCTACATGTAACTTTTTCTTTCCTTTGTTGAAATGAAGCCTTCAGGTTAGGGTGGGTCATGTTTTGCTTGTTTCTCCGTAGTGGTTAAACCTTCAGATTAATGTTGTTTAGCTTAATTATCAGCATCCTCAGGAATCGTGAAGGAACACTCCGAATACTGAGCCTGGGAGATCCCTTTTCTGGAAGCTGCTACATGAAACGCCCTCATTTCTGCAGTTCGTGTTCTCCTTAATTCAAAATTACCGTGTCTTTAGCTGATCACTCATTCCCAGAAAATGCAGTTGAATGCTTAAAACCCCAGTAAATGCAGTTGAATCCTTAAAACCCCACATTTTTCCCTGATGGTTCTGTTTCACCCCACAGTGCCCTGCAATCTACCGTTGAAATCCTGAGGCAGAAGTATGGCTTGGTACCCGAATCATCCTAGGACTTCAGACCCTGAGGAGGCTCTGCAGAGCTGGTGGAGCTGGGCACCGTGTGCCTGTGTGTTCAGGAAATGGTGTTAATGGCCTTGTTTAATGAGGTCGGTGGGTTATGGCAGGTTAATAAACAAGGGATAATGAGAGTGACAGTTGATGGGGATGTGTTAATTACTGTTACATCTGCTGAAGCCTGAGAATCCAACGCAGGTATTTATGCTGACCTCTTTGTGCTGCTGTACATTCCCCCAAGCCTGTCTGTTTTATTTACCTCATCTAAAATAAAATAATTTGGATGTTGGACTGTTCTCAGGGCGTGATGATGCAGACAGCGTCACGGATCCTCCCTCCCCATAAAACTTATCCACGTGTCTGTTTATTGTATCTGTGCTAAAACAAGGATGGAAAAGAGTTTTTGGGGGGCTTTTGTGATGTTACAGTTTTGTGTTGTTCTTTTTCCCTGTTTGAAGTAGAAGCAAAACCTGCTTCTAAGGTGAAACTTGAAAATTAACAGTATTTGTGTCCCCTCCCTAGAAAAGTGTCGCTCGGAAAGATCTGAATTCCTGCTTACACAGGGAATAACGCCAAGCTCTTAGTGTGCTGCTCGTCATCTTTTAATGTGGGTCTTCCTCTCTTGATTTTGTTCTGTAACCAGCGACTAAGCTGAAGTAAATAGGGAATGGATGAAAATTTGCGCTGCTATTTACTCTTCAACAAAAATTAAATTTTATGGAGCTATTAACAGTCTAAAAACTGGTAAGGAACTTGCATGTTTTTTTTTTTTTTTAAATGCTTATTTTTAGTTACTGTTGTCCATCACGTCCGACAGACTTAAGTGCTGAGCTAGAACATGTATGAAATCATCATGAATGGAACCTTGTTTCACGTCCAGAGCTGCTGCTTCTCATTTTATTGATATAGACAAGTATAAAGGGGCTAATTTATGGCTAATTTAGAAGGGTGTGAGCATGACAAAAAGGGAGAACTACCGTGAGCTGAAGTTCGTTCAGAGAACAAATGGATGGTATTTTCAGCTGCATTTTTATTGCAAGTGGCTTTTTTCCATTGGTTCTTAAGGAAATAAAGCAACTTCAGGCCTGAATTTTCAAAACGTGGCACACTAAACAATCAGTTAGGAGCTTTTAGTATTGATGGTTGCATCGCCTCAGTCTCCAGCGCATACAGTAGTGGTAGTAAATAGTCACAAGCATTCCAGCTCTAATTCTCTGTAGTTATTTGGATGCAGTGGACCATGGTAACGACACGCAGCGCAGAACTCCTTGGCATAGAAGCGCTCGGGTAAACTAAAGGGTATGTAACTGCATGGCTTAGTTTCATCTACAGTAGACAACTTAGAGAAATATTTATTTCTTTTTACAGTAAACTGACAGGGAAATGTTTTGAAGGTTGCTAGTGGAGCGAGGGATCCATGGTCATGGCAGGCAGCGGGCCAGGGGCTTCAAGTTAAATGCATGCTGGAACCCAGCTACCTCCGTAAAACGTCCCCGAACATACACACCGTAAGGAAAACCACAGCTTTGGCCCACAAGCCAGCACCCCTTGCGATTTCCAGAAGAGCTCTGAAAAGTTCCTCTCTACTACATCTGCAGAAAATTAGATTCAGCTGCTCCTTAGAGATTTCCTACTCCTTGTAACGCTTCCTCCCCTGAGTTCGTAGCTGGGACTCGGGCAGTCCTTGGGACACTTGCAGGTTGCTGCTTGCGTTCAGCGGCCCGGCGAGGCTGAAGGTTCTGTGGCTGCGTTTCCCCGCGTGCTTTTTTCTGAAGCACTTCTCCGTGCTGCAGCTCTGTCGGCGGGATGTCTTTCTGTGTCAGGCCAACGCTGAAGTCACATCAGCCACTGCTCTTTCTCTTTGCTGAAATGTTCTGCCCACCTGCGAGTCAGCTCCAGGTACATGTTGGGCTGATGGGGAAGGTAGTCGAGATAAAGGCGCGTCAGCGTCTTCTTGGGGACGGCTTTCTCGATCTGGGTGCCTTCGTGCCATTCATTGAAAGACGTGATGGAGACGATCTCCGGCCTGACCATGAGAGCAGCCTGCAGAGCTGTCTCGTAGTACTTCCCGTTGACTCTGTTCCGAGTGTTGTGGTTGTTCCAGGGACGGATGCTGGTGTCGATGTAGCCCGGGCCAACGCTGGGGATGAACATCAGGTTGTTGGAGTCGCAGAAAGTTTTGATTGCTTTCCAGTTCTGGTGGGATGAGCCGAAAGAGAAGCCGTTGGATGCAAAGTACGTGTACATGCCGTCGTATCCCGCGGAGAGGATGTCGTTCTTGTGCCCTTCCTCCACCAGCAGCGCTATGAACACAGCGTCGTAGGCAGTGTTGCGGAGGGAGTGGGAGCCCGATGGCGTGAGAAGGTTGGCCCAGGATTCGGCTGGTGTCAAGTAGGAATCGTAGATATAAAACAGCGGGAGGCTCCTGCCGGTGCTGGTCCTGTACTTATAAAAAGCTGCGTGTGATCCGTATCTAGAGAGAGAGCAGAAAGCTTTTTTCAGAGACTTGTGTGATAAGCCCTCAGCAGGTTTTGTGATTATGAGGCAAGTGTGATGTGAGACTTGACTTGCCGTAGGGGCCTCCTTTCTCAGAACCCTTCTCTGGAGCCTTTATCTCCTTTATGGGAGTGTTTTCAACTGTGGTGTTTGTGTCCTTCCTTTCCTTCTGAAAGAAAGGGGAGAGGTGCTGGCCTACACGTGATTAGCTTAGAAACCTGAAGAGAAGAAAGCAGTTTGGGGTTCTGAAGGCGAGGCATTGAAGTGCCAGAGAAAGTAGGATTTGATTATGACCCCCTGTTCAGCATTGCCCTGTTGGCTAGCTCTAGGCAGCTCCCTCTGTGCTGCTTTTTTGGGTGCTGTTCTGGTACATTTCATTCCAAGCTCTGCACGCTGTTTATGCTTAAAGCAGCGTTGCACAGCAGGATTTACCCTGCAGGAAAAACTTACTTGTCCATGATGTATTTGATATTCTCGTGCACAGTGCGGTCATTGCGCCCTTTGTATGGCTGGATGTGGAAGGCAACCTGCAAAAGAGACCGTGGAGGTGGTTATTTTCAGCACGGCCACGTCGTTCTCTGTGCTCTGACCCCCCCCCCCGAGGACCCTTGATCTGTGCTGGAGGGCCTCCTGCCACCCCTGGGTGCTGGCAGACCCCATCAAGACGCACGCAGAACACAGCGTGCTGCTCGGTGAAGTCGGAGCTTTCACTATTTTGCACCAAAGCGAGTGAAAAGTGAACTGAGGATCTGAATTATTAAGAAAAAAAAAAATCCCTGTATTTAGCTGTTTAAAAACGGTTCCCATTGTCTAATTTTAAGTGCTCTTTTCTTTTAACACTGAAGCAGAGGAGCAGGGCCTCTGCCCAGGCACAGCAGCAGCTTCATGCTGGAGCCGAACAATGAGCTTCATGGCCTCAAAGAGCAGCTGAGAGCCTTACCTTTATGGCATATCTCTGTGCAGCGTCCAGTATAAACGGCACGAGGCTGTCCGAGGGCTCCCCGCTGTCATCGGCTAGGCCAGGTGGGTACCACGACAGCACCAGCACTCCTGCGGGGGCACGCAACGGGTCTCGCTCAGATGCATTTTCTTTCTAAACCTTTCCTCATCCCGTGCATCAGCAGCGCAGTAAATATTTCGTGTCATTTTAACACTTTAGAATCCCCGGGATGTGTTTAAGGGCTGGTTAGGAGACCCTGCTCTGAATTGTTGGCTGCGGGGTTGTGGCTGGAGCTGTTTGAGGCTGCAAGAGGGGCCTGGGGGGTAGTGGAAGCAGGAAGGGAGCAGTGGATGAGGTGAGAGCACCCTAAAGGTGCTGATGCTGGGTTGGGGGCTAGCTCAGCACCCCGGGGGTGGGCAGCAACGTGTGTCACAGCCCTTGCTGCTATCCAGCAGAGCTCAGAGCCCGGTGAGCACAGCAGTACCAGTCCCAAGCACTGCCCTAGGTTGGGGGCCACCTTCCCCAGGGCTGGTGGCCCAAGGGGATGGGGCCTCCTCGGGGAAAGGGTCTGGGGGCTGCAGGGGGGCTGCGGGGCCTCGGAGCTTACCGATCGCAGCGTCGCGGAGCTGGCCCATGTGCTCGTCCACCACGGCGGGGTCGCGGGAGCTGTAGGGGCCGAGAGCGGGGTAGAAGCTGGAGCCGATGTCGTCGGGAGGCCGGTGGCGGCCCCGGGGGTAACTGGCCGACACCTTGGGGTCCCAGTGCGGCACCAGGGCGTGGTCCCAGTGCAGGTACCGACCCTCGAAGCGGGGGCTGCCGTACCAGGCGTAGTAGAAAGCGTGCAGGTCGTAGGACGGCCCGGCCCCCGGCGGCATCCCGCGGGCAGCGGGGGGCTCGGGGGGCTCGGCTACCCCGGGGACACCGGCGGGGAGCCCGGCGGCGGTTCGGAGCGTGCGCAGCGCCATCACCGTGCCAAAAACGAAGAGAGAGGCCAGCAGCAGCGCCAGCATCCCCCGCCGCCTCCGCCGCGGCATCGCCCGGACCCGGTGCTCGGTGCCGGGGACTCGGCTCGGCCCCGTCGAGGATGCCCCGCTCCTCAGGGCGCTGCCGGGGGGGGTGCTCGGTGCGGCTCCGCACCGCCCCGGCTCGGCTCTCGGTACCCCCCCGGAGCCCCCTGTTGGCCGCGGTCGGGGCTGCAGGGCCCCCGCCCGGCCCCCGCTGCCCCCCCCCCCCCCCCGCCGGCCGCTATTCGCCTCCCCCGGTCCTGGTCCTGATCCCGGTCCTGGAGGCTCCACCGGGGGCTGAGCCGTGCCCCGGGGTGCCAGAAACCGGGGATTTGTGGTTTTCTGCTCGGAGAGGCCAAGGCTTGTCCTTGGGGGGGCTGCGGATGGTGCTGGGGGGGGCACCGGGCACCTGAAGATGATGCTCAGCATCCTTGTGATGTTCTGCATCCTTGCCTGTGATGCTCAGCATCCCTGTGATGCTCAGCATCCTTGCCTTTTGGCTGATGGGGGCCTAGGGTGGGAGAGGGGAGGGTGATGGGGAGGGATGCAGGCTGCTCTCTGCACCCGGTTCCCGAGTGAAACCCTTGAAACGAGTGGTTGGTGAAGGATTAAACTCGCTGAAGGAAATGAAAACATGCTCCAGCAAACACTGAAATGTGACTATCGGAGCTGTTAAAGGAAATAATGTTTTAATTGGGTGAATCTGTTATGCACAAATGTTACAGGCGATAAAACGCCTGCTAAATGGAAACCCAGTAATGAGATAAACCTGTCGGGGGAACCAATTGCCTGTAAACCAGAAACAGGCTTTTGAGGCTCCCCAGCAGGTCTGGGGCATCCATTATTTGGCTAAAGCTTGTGCCGCCCCACAGTGCTGGAACCTTCTGGCAGCGTTTCCCCACCCCAGCCACCCATCCAGGGTCCGTGGTCTGCAGGAGGCGCAGGGGTAAGAACGAGCAAGCTGTAGAAACCACTAGGAGTTTGCCCTTCAGAGCTTTAGGTGGGTTTTGGCTGCGTTAGATGTGTGCATTGACTGTGGAATGCGATGCACAGTCATTGGACTGTGTGCTACTTTTAAAAAATGGGGAAAAAAAACATCTTAGCTGTGAGATATTGTGCATGCCCAGAGTGGTCTGTACACAGGTAACTGACACCCCTTGGACTCAAAGACAGTCCCATGTTTTAGACAACATTGAGACATCACCTAGAACAAACCGGCTATGGCTGATGCCTTGCACCGTGATGCCAGCAAGGTTTCTGCTGCCGCCCTCTGTCCTGCAGGTTCTTGGGTGCTGCTGTCTGCCCGGTGCTGGAACGCCTCGGTGCCTGGGCATACAGCAGCGCCGTGTGTGTGCTTTCTTCTCGCACCTCCCTCCAGCAATTGCTGTTCACTGGTCCCCCCCTCTGGTGCCTCTGTTCCTTCCAAGCTCCTGTCCTGCTGGGGATTCCATGTGGAGCAGGTATTTCAAGCCGTACTAGTCCCCACTGCATTTCATGCTTCGCCACATGTGACTGCTACAGACGGCTGGCTGGTTCATGCTGAGGGTTGGCACTCTGGTACATTTATTTGTCAGCTCACATCTGCCTGGGCCTCTTCAGGGACTTGGTGGGCTTTGTTCTCCCCTTTGCCTCTTACTTGCTGTCATCTGCTTGAGATGAGGCCACTTTTTAATCTAATTTCACGCCTGCCACATGTGGGTGCAGGGAGAGTTGTGCTGAGCCAGCTAGCTCAGGAAGTCACTTGCGATGTGTTCTTAGTCTTTTGCTTTTTTTCTGAGTCATTTCTTTCATTTGCTTATGTAAAGGACGTGGCTGTCTGTGCCCTTCCAGTTGGCAGACCCTTGCGCCTGAGCAGCCCTGAGCCACCAAGAACCAGCTGCAGGGAAGGAGGCGCTGGGGCGGCGTACGACTACTTTTTGATGGACAATTTTAAATTGCTCTATTCAGCCCATCATCCCACAAGTAGCTGCTGTCATTTTCTTCCAAATAGCTACCTTCGGGCTACTTGGAGAGGTCAGGCTGCAGAGAGAGATGCTCCAGGGAGGTGGGAAGAGCTTTTTCCTTCCTGTATCTTGTGCCAAGGACAAGGACACTGGGTGGAAATCTGCAGACCAGTGAATTCGCCGTCACTCTTCTCCCTCTGTGAGTTCAATGGCTTTCAGAACAGTCTGTGACATTTAATTTATGAACTGGCAGATGAAGGCAGGGCAGAACCACCTAAATACAAAATTTTCTTAAGCGTTGAGCAGGGGACACGTGGGTACAAGTCGAGCTGTGTGCATCTAGCACAGCCACATCTAAGGAGGAACAGGGGTGGTCTGGCTCAGACGGGGTCTCTGCTCCCCATGGGATTTGGTGCTTCCACGGTATCACAAGGGGCCGTGGGGTGGGTCAGCTTTTCCTGGAGTCCCACCCCTGAGCCCACCCAACTAAAACCCATGTGGTACAGAAGGCCCAGAAACCCAAGTTCCCCATATTTTTTGAACCAGGACACTTTTCACTGCTGCACTGCTGGCAATGACACTTGTCCTAGAGGACTCCTGCTGGCTTTGTCTGCTAACATCGCCCGTACAGGTGTTTCCGCAGAGCCCGTGAGCTCAGCAATACCCACAGCCTTTCGCTGCCAGCCTCTGGAGCCCTGTCTGACCACTAGATAGTGCTCGGCCACCGCAGGGAGCGTTGCAGCAGGCCTGACAGTTTGTTCCTGTGCTTAAAAACATTCATAAAGGAGTGCTGCGCAGGGGCTCGGAGCGGCGCAGATGGCAGCTTGTGTGCTGAGCTGCCTCTGCAGGGGAGAGGCTGCAGGGGAGCAGGATGGAGGGGCTGCTCTGCTGCTGCTTGCTGCATGCAAAGCTCACGCTGGGATGATTCTTCCCAGTGTCTGAGTGTCATGGAATGGTTATGTATCTTTATTGCTCATGAGCAGCTGTCTCAGTCGCTGCTAATGGACTGTAATCCACACAGAGCTGACCCCGAAATGATGGCTTCACAGAAATTGCCTGTCTGTGGAGCTCCTGCTGTAAAAGCCTGCAAGCGTCGGGCTGCGTGAGGTGCTGTCATCTGCAGAGCGTGTGCGTGATGGGGCTCCGAGTGGTTGCCCTTCTCGCAGCCTTTGCTCTTCCCTTGTCTTTCCAAATCGGGTACCCCGCAGGAAATCTGCAACAGAGGGAAATAAAAGAGGGATGGCTTTCATTTGGTCTGCTTGCTCAGGACCCTCTCTCGGCCACAACTTTGAGCCCAGGGTATGGCTTGGTGGAGGGGACAGAGCAGGGCACAGGACATCCATCCTCGGGCCGGCTGCCTGGTGGTGACATGGGCAATCCATGCTCCAAAGTCCTGATGACACCAATCCCAAACAGAGCCAGAACTAGCTGTCCTGAGGCCTGGCTTCCCCCTTGCTTGTGGTGCGAAGGTAAAGGCTGTTTGGGGACTCACGTAACAGCTCACCTTACTGAGCCATTTCTCTATTTTTTGTTGCTTTCTGTATTTGCATAGTGAGCTTGCCCCCCCGCCTCTCTCCTCAGCTCATCAGCTATTCATTGATCTTTGCCAGGCTCCTCCAGCGCTCATTCATCACTCTCACACCCGCTATCCACTTTCCAAATGTTTCCTATTTTTCCGGTGATGTATTTCCCTGTTCAGACAAGCTAATCTTGTGCCATCAATAATCCGGGTGCAGCTGCGTTCGTGACCTCCGCACTGGAACAGGCCCAGCACGGAGCAGCAGAAATGCAGGGACCGGCCAGGGTGAGCCACATCCACCTGCCTGCTGGGAACCTGCTGCAGGAGCAACTCCCTCACCTTGGGACTGTAGAATCACAGAATCATTAAGTTGGAAGAGACCTCCAAGATAATCTGGTCCAACCACCCCCTACCACCACTATCACCTACCATGTCCCCAGGCACCACGTCCAACCTCTCCTTGGACACCCCCAGGGACGGTGACTCCACCACCTCCCTGGGCAACCCGTCCCAACGCCTGACCGCTCTTTCGGAGCAGAAATGTCTCCTCATTTCCAGCCTGAACCTCCCCTGGCACACCTTGAGGCCGTTCCCTCTGGTCCTACCACTGGTTACCTGTGAGCAGAGGCCGACCCCCAGCTCCCCACCCCTTCCTTTCAGGCAGTTGCAGAGAGCAATGAGGTCTCCCTGAGCCTCCTCTTCTCCAGACCAAACACCCCCAGTTCCCTCAGCCGCTCCTCCCAGGACTTGTGCTCCAGGCCCTTCACCAGCCTCGTAGCCCTGCTCTGGACACATTCCAGGGCCTCCATGTCCTTCTTGTAGTGAGGGGCCCAAAACTGAATACAGTGCTCAAGGTGAAGCTTCACCAGAGCTGAGTATAGACAATACAGGCAGAGTACAGTGAAGAAGGTGCAGATCCACGATGCCCACACAGCCACCAACGGCTGCTCTCCCCATCCTGCTGGGTAGGGAGCTGGAGGTCTTCAAGGAGCTGAGGAAAAGCCACGAGGCAGAGCAACCTTGCTTGAACAGGGCTGACTTTGCTGCCTGCTCTGTGGTGCCCAGAGCCTGCTCTGTCTGACATGGCCTCGCCTGGCCTTTGTGATCACAGAAGACAAGGGAAATGTATTGTTGTATCGGCCGGTGCCTCTGTTTCTGGCTCATTCTAAGCTGCTGGCATTCAGTGTCCCTGCAAGTGACAGCTTTATTTGTGCCACCGGCATCAAGAGGATGAGCCGCATGTCAGGCATGGGTGAAGCGGCTGGTGACCTTGCTCCTTTGCAGGAAATGCAGGCTCTATAAATTACTTCTTTCCTCTGGCTTCTGGGTGTCTGCAGGCCATCGTAGCTGTCACGATGATGAACTCAGCACCAGCTAATGTGACCAGCCTTTGTGTCAGCATTTGGGCACTGTCAGCACCGGCACAGAGCAAAGCCAGGCAGATTTGGGGTGGGAGTGGAGGGGGCTGGGATGTGAGCAAGAGCTGCTCCTCGCCGGGGAACAGCTCAGCAGTTTCCCGTGAGATCAGATGATGCAGTGTAATTGCATGCAGTTTAACCAGAGCTCCAGCCCGTGCTCCTGGGAAGATGGGGATCGTTCGGTCCCTGAATGCTGTGGGAGGAAAGTCCCACGCCACTGCTGCTGGACCCCTCTGTGGTTACATTTGGGATCCGGGCAAGGGGCAGAGGCATGGCCCTGGGGTACCCGGCCTGGCAAGCTGTTGCTGCCAGCAGAGGTCCTGCCATGCAGCTCCTTGTGTAAAGCAAGGAAAGGGGGTTGCAGTTGCTCTTGTTATTATTCACACTGAGAAATCATATTAATTGGACCAAGGCAGGTGTGGGCCATAGAGTAAAACCCACTGTGCAGCAGCAGTGCTCTGGCTGAGCATTGCCAGAAGAGCCTGGGGACAGGGAGGTGCCCAGCACCCATGGGTGCCACCTCTGCAGGGGCTTGTGTGGAGCAGAGGCGCTGCAAGGCCAGGCGGTGGTTGCACGCAGCTGAGAGCAGTCTTTAGAGCATTTTTTTTTTTTTTTTCTGCTTAGTGCTCAGGGCTTCAGTGGGTGACTCGCAGTGGGAGCAATGAGGAGTGCGCAGGACAGAGCTGCTTTCAGACTGAGCCCCAAACCTGGGGCTTTCCCCTCACGGGCTGGCTCTGTGCTGAGCTGAGGCTCCCACAGGGCCAGGCCTTATCCTGCTGCTAGTGAAGAGCATGAGGTTGTTGGTTTTGGTGCTTGTTCAGTGGTGTTCCACCCCTAAATTGTTACATCCCTAAATGGGGACCCTGCTGCTGGGCTGGGGGACTTTCTGCAAGGACTTGGAGCCAGGAGCTGGGCTGTGGGGGGACGTGGAGCTGGTGGCAGCGAGTGCCTGGGACACAGCAAGCTGTCTTCTGGTGAGATGCCTCGTGAAAATGCTCTCATCACCAGTTGGGACATGCTGATCAGACAAGCAGCTTCTGCTGGAGTGAGGAGAGATGCCTATTTAGATCTTGTAGGTGGAACTATAAACACTTTCCTAAACCAATTCGCAGGAGCTGCGCAGATTCAGGGTGACTCTTGTGTTTGCAACCCTTGTTGAAATCACATTGGCATGAGCGCTCGGAGCAGGAAATACACGGCTTGCATTTTAATTAGTGCTTGACCTCCAAATAAAGATGCGTCTTTAGAACCTCATTAGCAGAGCTGCTTCAAGCTCATCTAGCAGTGATTTCAGTGAGCTACACCGCGCCAGGCAGCTTGGTCTGCCTTGATGGCAGGGGTGGTGCTGCCGAGTGTCTGACCTTTTTCATTCCTCTTGAAGCCACTGGAGAAAAATATTGCCAGGGGTTTGTGCCCAGAAGCCTCGGCCGAGTTATCAGTTTTGCCTGACGGGTGGGCAGTTGCTGGGAAACTTTTGCTTCTCACCTGTGCTCTTATCTAGTGGTGGTTATCAAATGCTTCCCCATGCCACAACACGGTTCTTCCTGCTGCTGGTGGTGGTTAATGGGCTGTGGCTTTTTATACCCTTTAAAAAAAAAATCTGTGTGGCTGCTTCATGGCAGAGGGGGGAATTTTCACAGTGGGGTAAGTGAAGCATCCCTTATTGAGGGCTTTTGGTTGTGGTTTGGAGAGCTATAGAAAGCAGGGTGTGCTTATTGCAGGGAGAAGAGGAGATGGGTGTAAGCTTATCAGTGGTGGGCATGGTGTAATGATGCGGTATGCACAGCATCCTGAGGCAAGTCTTCAGGAAAAGGCCTCACTTTGCAATTCGGGGTCATGGAGCTCTTCGACCCATCCACCTTCTCCTTTTATAACTCTTTTAGTTCAAGTCAATTTTTTTAAAAAAGACAAATTATATTCCTGCATAAAAACTTAAGTGGTCCACTTTGCAGTCCTCAGACTGAACAACTTGGCATTTTAATTCCTCCTCTCCGCTATTTGGGCTAAAAGATTTTCTGAACTTGACCCTGTTTTGCAGAAACTCTGGTTGCAGCCAGTTGGGTGTCCCCGCTGTGCCCCCGAGGCTGGGTGTATGCTCAGGCAGCTCTGGGTGGGCTGGGTCCGGGGAAAGAGCCCGAAGGTGCCAGGGAGGCCCTTCCTCATCAGGAGGTCCTTCTCCCTTGGGGAGGCCGAGGCTGGGATCAGTGGTTCATGCAGGGTGAGGTGCTGTGTCTGGGGACACTCTCACATCACCACCTCCGTGTCTGGAGGGCGCTTTGCCTCTCAAGCCATGGATGTCACCAAAGGCAGAGCGGCCAAATCTTGCTTTGGTGGCTGCAGCAGAGGCATGCCTACAAGGCCGGAGCATCCTCCCTGTCCCAAAGTGTCCAGGAGGCCCCTGGAGCAGCATGCTTCCAGCAGAAAGCCGCCTCGCCCAGAGACCCTGCTGGCCAGGGCATCTGCTTGAGTGGGCCGGGGAGTTTTTCTCCTCCACCACCACCCAAGCCCCACAACACTGCTTCTCTGTGCCCTTGCTCTACTCCACAATCCAGAGCAAAGACAACCAGGCTTGGGCTAATTAAGCTGGAAACATAACATTACAATTTGTAGCTGATTAAATCTTTCAAACAATATTTATGTTAATCTCCTTCTGATTTATTTTCTTGTAATATCTCGAATAGGAGATAGTCCACTGCATGGGGAAATGGCTCCAGATGGAGCACGGTCCGCCTCGCCAGATGCTTTGAAGCTTGGAGTGAGGATTTTTCACTCACCGTGGGTGTAGCCAGGAGAGCTGATCCAGTCCAGTTAGGCCATTTCTGTATGTGGAGGGGGATGCAGAGCTGCCGTCCTGATTTTTTTTATTTTGTATTTTTTTCTGCAGCAAGGAGGCTGCCTGTAGAAGGAAGGGGCTGTGAAACAGCACGTGGGAAGGGTCACCTGCTGGAGCTCTGCTCTCGGGATGCTCTGCCTCTCCTACACACACCTCGTGTCTCAGAGCCAGGGCTTTGCTACTGCAAGAGGAGGCTGCTGTAAAATGCTCCTTCGAGTTTACTGCGGGAAATTACAGGGGCCTACCGCAGCAAGCAGCTTCCTTCTGCATGCTGCGCATGCCTGTCCACGTACACCGTGCTGCAGCCCCTCTTCCAGCTCCAGACTTGGCAGGACGCCTGGCAAATTTCCCCAGGATGCTGATTTAAGGAATTAGTCTGCAGAAGCATGGATGATAGGGACAGAAGGGACCTTGCAGCCATCTGGAGAGTCCCCTTCCCCAGACAGCAGCCCCTCGCCCCCATCCCTCCAGACACATTTGTCAGATATACTCTCAGCTCCCTTTGCTGGAGGAAATTCCACCTGGCTGCTGCTCATTGCCTTCTTTTCCAGTTCCTTAAAAGAAAATGTCTATTGGTACCAGAATTTTTAAGGGTAATGTGGTCTGTGCAGCCCATCTCCTTTTTTTTTCTTTTTTTTTTCTTTTCCCTCCTTATTTTCCTAAGGGCTGCAATTTGTCCTTTCTGGTCTTGACACGTTGGAGATGGCTGCTGGGGAGCCAGGGTTTCAGCACTGTCCAACCCAGCCAGCCGGCGCTGAGCGACTTCTCTCAGCTCTGTGGGCTCTTCTGGGCTGAAAGTGCACTGCTGGCAGCACTCACGCAGTGTGCTTCATCGTCTCGTTAGGGACTGATGAAAAAAAAGGCAAGGAAGCCAAGCTGAGGCTGCCTCCAGCAGAATGTCCTCTCTACAGCCAGGCGACAGTCACGTTGAATTTCTGTGCCCGAGAGCAGGACCAGGCTCTCTGGCTAGGTGGGAGAAGATGCTGTCCCCCCCAGAAAAAGATGCCACAGGATGGCTGGGGCCAGGAATCGCTGCTGCTGGGTGCTTGGAGGCATTTGTCCCCAAGGACATGCCTGGGGACGAGGGCACGAGGTGCCGTGCGGTGCCACCAGCGCCATGGCTAGAGCCATGAACAACCTCAGCGTGCAGGCAGGATGGCTCCAGAGGTCAGGGGGTTTTCACTGCGGAATTGTTAAATTAACTATTCATTTAATTATATTTTGATTAAATTAGATCCTTTTTTTTTTTTTTTTTTTTTTTTTTTTCCTAATTTCACCAGCAAATTATTCTCTGCATAATTAATGCTGGCTGATTCTGCTAATTCCCTCACTGCTGCTGCGGGGACGGAGGTTTTGGGGCAGCAGCCCGACCCTACTGCTGCCTCCTGGGAGCTGCTGCTGGGGGCTTCCATGGCACGGGGGGCTCCTGGGGGAGCCCTCTTGTCCCAGGTCACCGTACCAGTCCCCTCTTTGCAATGAACCCATCCACTTTCTCCATGAGCCAGCTCTCTCCTGGGTCTATAATGATGTTCTGCATTACCTCTGCCCACAAGTAGCTGGGAAGTGGGCAGGCTGCACCTCTGTCAAGTGCAATTACCTTGCTACACCATGATGTACCATTAGCCCAGGCTTACTTTGACAAGCTTTGAGGGGGGGCAGAAGCCCGATGCATGATGCGAGTGGTGTGGCTGCACTGCACAGCTCCGGGGCTCTTGGATCCCTCATCTCATAAGGGATACTGTCACCCTCATGGGGACCAGCTTGTCCCTGCCTTGCCCAGGACCCAGGGCAGTTTTTATAGACCTCCAGGGGAAGAAAGCTGTGGCAGTGCTTAGGAGGACGTGGTGAGCTGACCCAGCAGCCAGGCAAGGGGCTACATGAGACCCCAGGAGCACAACTTCATCCTGCTGCCTTGCTTGGGGACAAAACCCCCAAACCGCAGCTTCTCAGAGCTGGTGAAGCCGTCCTTACTGGGGGCTGAGCTGACGAGCTGTCTCCCGGTGAGAAACAAATTTAGTTAACCTCAAATTAGTCAGGAGAATGGGAGACTCTTCTTTGAAACAGTGTCATTCAAACCGTTGCACCTGAAATTATCCCCACTAGAAATGCAGCTGGAGATGGTAATTAATTCACCACGCTCCCTTAATTAATTCTGCAGCCTCTTGCTCTAGCGTGCCTTTGACGAGCCACGTCAAGCAGCAGTGCTGGGCAGGGAGCCCCAGGGTGGGCAGCGGGGTCCCTGCTGGCTCTGGTGTAGCTGGCTGTCAGAAGGTAATTTTCATTTTTTTCCCCCCCTTGACTTGTAGTTGCATCCTTTAAATACCCTTCAGACTCTGACAAGTTTCTTGAGGTGCAGAGAGACCGCTTCTAGCTGCCTGAAGGGAGCAGAAGTGGTGAGTCTATGGGGATTTTGGGTTTTAATCAGGGAAGCTCATCTTTAAAAACCTGCAGTGGGAGCAGGGCAGCTGCTTTAATTCTGAGTGTGCTTGGTCTAAAGAGGTGGGGGGCTCTCGCCCACCCTCTGCAGGTCTGTGATGATCAGCAAACCCAAAAGCAGCATCCAGCCTCCTCCGAAGGGGCAGCACCAGCGCAGAGCCTGAGCCTGCGGCTCCGCTCGTGCTTCCCTGCTCAATGCTTCTGCGAATAACCTCGTGGAAATGATGCCAATTAGGCCGGCACAGCTCTTGTAATCCGGATCCCTGTTGTGCTGTCAGACTTGATTCAAATTTAATTTGCAGTAGGTGTATATCAGGCAGCTTTTTTACTTAGTGAAAAACCGAGAGGAAGATAACGTTGATGGAAAAAATAATACGAGTTCATATTCTTTTTACCTTAAGGAAGGAAAAGAGGTGCCAGAAAACTTAGCCAAATTTACATTTTAATGGGAAACGTTACGACTGCCTGCTCTGGGAGTCACAAATTGCTTTCTGGATGGGCCCCTGCTTCACACCAAAGTGCAGGGAGTTACATCTAGCAACCCCTGATGAGATTAAAGGGATTTATAAAACACAGCCGCTGCCAGCAGCTGGACACGCGGAACAGCCAGGCGGTGTCCCCCTGCTCTCCCACTCAGTACTGGGGTTTTGCTCCTGCTGATGCCCCCCTGTTCCCCTTCAATGGGTACAGGTGGAGGCAGGTGGGTAAACGGTGGTGTGCCCGTGCTCCCAGTGGGTTTGCAGTGGCGTTGGCTGTGCTTGCTGAAGTGCTGGTGCAGCTCCTGCTGCCGAGAGCCTGGCAGCTCCTGCCCTGTGATCCACAGCCCCGAACCCGAGCTGCTCCAGCCGGGCTCTGGCAGCGCTGCCAGCCCCGTGCCTCAGACCCCACAGGGAAAAAAGCTCTGCCCGGGCGGTGCTGCCTTAAATTTCTTAGCATTGCAAAGCTCTTTGAAGATGAAAACGCAGCGGTGCTGTGTTGCCTCTGGCAGTGCTGTCACCTGCGGCTGGTTCTGGTGCTTGCAGGAGCCCAGCAGGCACTCGCCTCTGCTGGGACCGAGCCTGGGGAGTCACAGGGCTCAGACTGGGGAAGCATCTTGTGTTTCGCTGCAGCAGTTCTGGGCTCAGGCTGGCCAGGCGGGGCAGCTGCTGTGCTCTTGTCCAGCCCTTGCATTTGCAGCAAATAATATTTGAGCTTTTTGTAATTTCCCTGGGTCTTCCAAGTCCCTCCCTGGGGTCCCACGGACATCCCAGACAGTCCCAGCTCCCTTCTTTTCTGCATACTTGTCCTGTCCTGGTGCTTACAGGACAGGTCCTGTCCTGGTGCTAACAACCCCGCCTGCACTAGGAATGCATTTGGGGGATTCACCAGCCTCTGAGCTTGTTTTTCCAAATAATTTCTCTGCGCTCAAAGGCAGCTGGTTTAATACCCCCATTGGATTCTTTCTCCCAGTAGTGGGTTAGTAGAGCTCTATTTGCCTGAAATATTCCTGTTAGTAACAACTGAGGTGCCTGAATAGCTGAACCAGCCTTCAATAATGCAAGCAGCTCGGCTCACCAGCTACTTGTGGACTTTGAAATGCTGCTGGTGAT
This sequence comes from Oxyura jamaicensis, assembly GCF_011077185.1. Classification (NCBI taxonomy): domain Eukaryota; kingdom Metazoa; phylum Chordata; class Aves; order Anseriformes; family Anatidae; genus Oxyura; species Oxyura jamaicensis. The sequence goes on from NC_048915.1 coordinate 3,813,446, forward strand.
GATTTTTCCTGTTGTGAAGCGGGAGGTTGCAGCTATCCACGGGGTCTCCGCGGAGTCCCTGCCCTTGACTCCTGCTGCCTGCCCTGGGCTCTGCCAGCCTCCAGGGAGGCAGAATGGGAGCATGGAGGGGAGGCAGCAGCGGCTGGTGGAGGAGATAGAGGGGATGGGTGGCTGGGGCTGCACCGGCTGATGGCGTGTCCTCGCTTGGCAGTACCGCGCTCGCCGCCAGGCAGATGGTGAAGGCAGCGAGCAGGAGGCTCCAGGCAAAGGCATCGCTCAAACACACCGACATTGTGTTTGTTGGGGATGCTTCCAATCCAATAACAGAAGCAAAAGCATCGCTGTTAGAGGCTCAACCCAAGCAGATGCTCTGGCACCCACAAGGCTGCATCCCTGGGTGAAGCAGTGTCACTGTCTGGAATCCGAGGCAGTGATAAATCGTAGGTGACCTTCAGTAATTTATTACTGCCTCGTGCAAAGCAATGCCGTATCTCTGGGCCAGTTCCTGGGCATCTGCCTGAGATCACAGTAATTCCAATCTTTAGCATCGTAATAGGTTTGTCATGGGTTAGATAATGATAAAAGGCGGGGGACAGAGGCGGATGCCGAGCTGCTGGAAGCAGAGCAGGGCACGCACCGGTGCCGACTGCCAGCAACATTTGCTGATGTGGGAAATGCCACCCTGGGCTGCTTCTTCTGCAGCACCGGGCAGGCTCTCCCAGTGGCTCTTCCCCACTGGGGTGGAGAGAGGTTGTCCGTAACGTTTTCATATCGCCAGGCATTAGCAGGCGCTGGGCTGCTGCTGCACGCTGTGTTCACAGCAGTAAGACGAATGCAGTTAGCGAGAAGCGATGGGCGACGTGCTGAAGACGCTGCGCTGTTTGCGGTGCTCAGATGTTCCCTTAATGATACGGAACTGCTCGGGGCGCGCACTGTGGGTTTAGATTTCACACCCGTGCACTGAGCTCATGCCCAAATGCTGAGCTGAGGCTGGAGGTGGCCGGGCAGGAGTGGCAGAGCTTCTTGGTCGCACGTGAGGGTGGTTTGGATAAAATGGGTGAGAGCTGAATACTGGGGGTGTGGTGGGCGGGCAGGTCTTGGTCCTTCAGGAGTGTTGGTAGGCATCTATCTGAGCCTAAGATACAGCTTCAGGCATTTCAGCATGGTCAGTTTTGAAATCTTGAGCAGCTCTGGAGTGTTTTGGGATGGATCGAGTGCAGAAATGGCTGTGGGGAGCTCAGGCAGAGCTGCAGGAAGGACAAGTGTGTGCACCCTGCAATCAGCTGTGCTGTGCCGAAATAGAGCAAGGGCCTGGGACCCTTCCTGGTGGTGGTGGCTCTCAGGGTTTGCCCTGATGCTACGCCAAGACCTTGTCCTCTCTCTTGGGTGCTTGGCCTCCATGTCAGTGTTTCAGCATCACGGAGGATGCTGAGGATTCCCTAGGATGCTCACACCTAGGCCAGGTCCCAAAATCCTACTGGCTTCTGAGAATAGCGTGGGCTTGGCCAGAGTGAATGTCATCCCCCCTCACAGGGGAAAAAGTCACAGGAAGAAAAAAAAGAGTTTCTAAAAGCCAAAAACTTCCCCTGATACTTCAACGTTGAGGCAAAATTTACATTTTGATTTTGGAAATCGATAGCAATTCACAAATAATTCTCCTGCGTTGCTACAGGTCATCCATCAGCTGTGGGCCGCTGCTCAATAGGAGCCGTTATTGGCTTCTGTTTGTTTGTTTGCTCAATATTAGCGGTTTGTTCAGCTGTTCTCCAGGTCTGTATTATAATGACAAATTACGGACTTTTTTTTTTCCCGAGAAGTCTTAGGAGATGCAGATAGATGACATCACTACAGTGCCGCGGAGCCAGGACAAGAGAGCTGTGAGCATCTGGGATGCGATGTGGCTGCATCTCCCCGTGGGGACTGGGTGAAATGGGGACAGGGAAGACTTTGCCGCTACCATCACGGGGCCCGGCCGTGTGCCCATGAGTGGTGCAGGGACACGTCCGTACCCCTGGGGACACGGGACCAATGGGTTCTGCTGCACTACGCTATGTGATGCTGTGGGAAATGCTGACGCAGTGACGGGGGTTTGGTTAAAGGCTGGGTTCTGAGTGCCTTGCAGCCCAAAGTGGCGCTGGGGCCGCATCCAGAGGCTGTCATTAACGAGTGCTGATGTTTCCTTTCTGCTTAAACCTGTGATTTTGGGTTTTGCTAAGGCACGAGGGCAGCGCCTGCATGGTGCTGTGGGAGAGACCCAGCAGCACCTGGGTGGTGGCTCCAAGAGGGTTTGGGGTCAATTTACCCAAATGAGAGACTCCTTGATATTTAAACGACCTTCAGCCTTTGGGTGGAAATGTCCTGCTTCAGGCCTGAGATAAAAGCAGCAGACCTGAGCCATTCTTGGGGATTTTTTTGGCACCTCTGGGTGCAGTGAGGGGTGAGTACTGGAGAGGATGGGGTGGGTTGAAACTGTCTGGGAGCCTCTGGGCTCTGTAGGGCCATGGCTGCTCGCCAGCACTGGGCCCCTGCTGTTACGGGCAAATTGTCTGCCAAACGTCTTTTTAATACTGCAAGAAATAACTTGATTAGTAATTATTGGTGCAGAACACTTGGGGAGCCACTGCAAAATGCAAGGACAGGCTGTTTCGCTGGAGCTGCCTGTCAGTTCTGTCATCTAATTATAAGACTGTTCAGTGCCACAGCTCTGGACAGAGAGAGAAGGAAAAAAAAAAAAACCCTCAGTGTAATTGTATTGGTCATATTTTGTAGGCACTAATTACTCGCTTAGCAATTAATGTTTCTATGGCTGACCAGGGAGCTGTCATGGCCTTAGTGGGGGATGAGCGGCTCCATGCTGCTGGCTGGGCAGCTCCGGGATTTATTAAATGTGGGTCTGAGGGATAGAGGAGGGATCCCCAAGGGGGGAGCTGATGGGGGCATGGCAGGCTTGGGCAGTGGCAGGTCCCAGGCATGGTGGAGGAGGCAATGGGACGCTCTGTTCTCAGGATGAGAAAGGGGGAGAACGACCCCAAAGGAGAGGAGTGACAGGCACTGAGGCTATTTATTGTTTGCTGTTTGTTCCTAACAAGCATCATTTTCAGCTTAATAATGGTGGCAGGACGTGAGCTGGGTAAAAATGAATTTGGACCCTGCCATCTGAGTGGTCAAACAGTCAAGTACCTATTTTACGCTCTCTAAACAGACATGGTAATTTTTCCCTCCACACACTGTTTTACACCAGCTTAATTCCAACAGTAAATTGAAATCAAATGAAAAGCAGCTTTCCTGGCATGTGTGCAGGAGAACAGCAGCCTGTCTCGGGAGGCTGTGTCCTGGAGCACCAGGTAGGCGCCATGAACAAAACCCAGAGCCAGCAGGCAGGCAGAGGTGTTGTGCCTGTGTCCGTATTTGCTCACTTGCCTTGTTTTTGTGAAGCTTGTAGAGGAGCTAGTGCTCTTGTTGTCCACGGTGCTATTGGAAACTGAGGTTATCTTCAGCCCTGCATGTGGCAGAGTCTTTTTTCTCTCTGCTGGCATCATTAAGCCAGCACTCTCTATCGGCTGCCTGTCTTCCTCCAGCCTCTTTCTTTCAGCTCAGGAGCTCCCCTGTGTTATTGCCAAGCAGTGAAGGCACACAGAAACCATCACATCTCACCCCACCAGCTGCAGATGTCTGCTGGGGTCCCTGGGGACCGCAGCACGCTGGGGACAGGGGCTGGCAGCCACCAGACTGCAGGTGAGGGACACGTGGGTGCCCACAGCTGGGACAAGGTGCTGGGCCTGGGGCCGATGGCTCCACCTGAGCTCTGCATGCCCATAAATCAAAATCTCCACATGAACTTTAGCAGCACCCATAAATTCTTCATTTATCATTATTAGAGATACGTCAACATTCAAAAAATTGATTTATAGCTGGTAATTTAGATCCTGAATTGTCTCTGATACAGTAAACTATTCATACCCAAAGCCCATCGTGCAGTTTTCTACTTATTAGGAATTAATGACTCATAAAACGGGGCCAGAACAGATTGTTAGTGTGAATGAAGGGAAGGCTGTGACTGTTAGTATTTCCCTCCTGAATAAGTACGAAGGAATCCCTGCTAAGCAGGGAGTTGGGTCAATAAACATGCCCTGGGCCGTGCGGTGGGTTCTTGCCCTGCTTGGAGGATGCCGGCGCTGTGAGGCAGAGCCCTGCCAGCCCCTGTCAGGCTGTGCCGTCAGGTGCTCTCCTCTTAAATTTTACCATACATATGTTAAACCTCCAGTTCTCTACACTGGCAAAGCTTTGAAATCCTTTATCTGCAGGAAAGACCATCTGCTGCTCCAACACCATGGAAACGGCTTTCGGTGGATAAAAACTTTAGTTTATCATTTTAATTCAGCACCGAATGCTGTAAAGTCAATCATTTATTGTGCAGTTTACAAGGTATTTCTCTAAGTCTCTAGTGTGGCTGTTGTTGGGCTTTTTTTTTTTTTTTTTTTTTTTGTAATGTTGTAGTGATTTTGTATTTGTGTAAGTGCCACAGAACTGACATCATATAGCGAGACAGATTGTCCTGTCTTAAACAGCGCCTCATAGTAAACTAGCAACAGCTGCTAAATTGATACGCTGTGTTGACATACCTTCATAAATAAAATATTAAGACCAAAAATAAAACTCTTCTAACATCTAAATTAAATGGAATCAAAGCTTAAATCATCAGCTAAATATGTCTGTGTATGGCAGGTCGGTGGGACCATGGTGCTGGGTCCAGCAGCGGGAGAGCTGCGGTACTCTTGGCAAAATCCCGCTGTGGCTGACAGCAGCCAGAAAGGGAAGGCAAAATTTTGGGAACGAGTTCAGGTGAGGTGTGCTAACAAGTCTCATTAAGCAAAGAACACGGTACCCTGTAAATTTTGTTCCTTGAATGCCATGAGGGGTGGCATAAACCACCGAAACTGGCTGCTGCTCCTGCTCCTGCCTCCCCAACTCTGCTGCTGGAGAGAGGGGGCTCCCGGGGGAGGTGATGCCATGAAACCATCCCACCTTTTCTCGGGAACCACAGCCTTGTCAACCCTGCCCGCTTCTAAAAACATCTCCAGGCAAAGCTCTCGACTATTTAGAGAGGTGGCATCTGTTGTTCGTATTGCTGCGTGGTTGGCGGTGGTGACTGTGGCACTCAGCAGGAGCGTCATGCTGCGGTGTGGGTGCTTGGGCATGAATCTGTGTGCAGGACATCACAGACCTTGGTCCAAAGCAGGACAAAGCCTCCGTCGCTGCGTTTTGGGAACATGATGGTGCTGCTGTGTCAGTCTTGAGGGTCCTGGTCAGTTTTGGATGGGTGAATGAGCCTGGGAGTGGGTTGGCAGATGCAAGCCCAGCTCAGTGTACTGATTTCTTGGTTTATTTTGGCTTTATGGGGGATGTTTTGCATCCCAGTGCCTGATTAGTAAAACCTCTGCTCACCTGCTGTGACATAAACTATTGTATTTTGGTTAAAATACTACAAAGAGATACTGGTGTGATAGTGTGCAACATTATCCCTAATAAGCAATTATATTTCATAATGTGAATTAATTGAAATCTTACACTTAAACCAAGTAGCTAATTACAGACCTTTTAACTTAATAAAGACAGAGTGTGGAAAGGGATAATATATACGGTAATTATTGAGTTAAGCAGAACGTAATGTGCATCCGGGGCTTGCTTAGGACATTCTCAGTCAATACTTAATTACTTTACTGCTCTCTGAAGCCTGCGCGGTCGCTAGCTGCTCCGCTCATGCTCCCCTCCCCAGATATTGCTGTGGTTTTCTTGCTCTTTATGGGGGAATGGATGCACGTGGGGGTCCACAGCCTCCTCTTAGCAAGGTTTTTACGTTTTTACTGGGCTGTGCTGGCAAAGCAAACCGCAGCCTACCAACGCGATTGCCCGGTGTGCCCTGCAGAGACCCCTTGCTTCTCCAGCTTGCCTTGATTGAGCATCGTTCCCAGCATTGCACAGCCCTTACGGTAACAGAGAGGCGAAATTTATTTAGCGAGGCCTAAGGTCAGGTTTGAGAGTTAACAGTTACAAGGTTGGAAAAGGAGAGTGACAAGGGAAAACAAAGCATAAAAGGAGAGCACCCTGAGCTGAGTGCTGGGGTAAGGCTTCTCCCTGTGCTGGGATGCACGGAGCCCCCAGCCCTGTACCAGTGATGCTCATGTAGTACAAAGGTAATGTTCCTAGTGCCTGTAGGGAGGTGATGGATGGGAAATCATCCTAGGTCTGATCCCTGCGTTCCCTTAAGGGGAGCAGCAGAGGTGTTCGGTGAGGCCAAACCTTCCCGCAGGGGTGCCAGCAGCTCCAGAGAGCTGTCAGCCGCAAGGAGGGACCGGGTGCTGCGAGCTTTAATGAGTGGCAGGCACTGGGACCCGCTGGCTGGGAAAACAGAGCTTGACACAAAGCCAGAGGTGTCCGGCCAGAAAATTCTGGCTGCTTTGGGAAAGGCCACTGCAATGCTTGAGCTGGTTAGATCATAAACAGCTCCGAGAAAAATAGCAATAAATGGAAAGTGGGATAAAATGTGCTGTGGGTTCCTCGGTGAGCAGTCTGGGCAGCCTGTGCTTGCACAGTGTGGCAGGGCAGGGGTGGAAGCATCTACTTGCTAAATAGGAGTGCAGGAGATAACTGCATTCCTTTCAGTCAGATGAGAAACTGTTGGATGAAAACTGAGATCAGAGCAAGAAAGGGAAGGTGAGTAGGAGCTGGGTGGAGAGCTGCAGACATGGAGCAGGGAGGTGTTGATGGCTTGCTGATACTGGAATGTTCTGGAGAAAGATGCAGGAATGAGGGAACTTGGATGAAATATGTTGTTATAAAGCTCAATGCCATGTTTCTGGCCTGGCAACAGTTTCTGCTGAAAAGGGAGTTCATCAGCTAGAAACAGCTGCACTGGAGAAAGACCTGAGCTTGTTGGTGCATCCTAAGATGATTCCCTTTGGTGTCCCCACCACAACCTCTGGCCTGCATAAAATGGCCCAAGCTGCTCCTCGGCAGCAGGAGGTGGCACTGCCTCTGCATCTTCAAGGGCACAACTGCTAATTTCTGTCTGAGAAACAAGAGCCCCTAATTGCACGTAAGCCCCTTCCTTGATATTTGATTTGTGCTTCCCACAGCACCCCTGCAAAGGATTTCAGCAACGATGAAAGTCCCCTTTTAGTAGGAGAGGCTGTATGATTAAGCAGCTCTCTTCCTTTTCATTCAAGTACTGTGCTGTTTGGCAGCTGCTCTGTGGCTGCGATAATTATGTCAAAGCCTGGGGTGCCATCAAGGGTCTCCGACCATCTGCAAGTGAAGAGCTTCTTGCCAATTACTAGCACTGGCATCTCATGTCCTCTTTGGTCTGAACTGATGCTTGCTGAAGGATATTGGAAGAATTAGTAGATATATTTCCTTCTAATCCTGTCCCAAGTGACAGCAAAATCAAACTAAAAAGTGCCAGATCATGTGCTGTTGTTTTAGGCAATAACCCAATGGTATTAATGAAGGGTTTTATCATTCTGGGGGCTGCATTAATTTGGAGAACAAAATATCCAAGGTAACAAAGCCAGATGAATTAAAAGCTTAACAGCATGAAGAGGTATTATAACACAAGCAATTCTTCTGGAGCTTGCCCGGGCTGTTCCACTCCTCCAGGAGACGGGTGCCCTGCCAGACAGCATCGCCCTTCCTGGGAAGAGCTCACATTCTCTGCTGCTGGATTTCCTCTTTGTAGGCAGGTGGTTTTAGGGGAAGACGGATTTGATGAGTCAAATAATATAAAGTGAACAGAGTGTATTTGTAAAGGCGATGCTTCTGCATTTCTAACTGGCATGAACGAGCAGCTCTGGGGAGGAAGAGCAGGGAGTGGATGTTTCTCAGAACCTTCTCCTATTTGCTCGTCTTTCCTGGCAATAGGAGCAGGCTCTCAGGCACCTCTGCTCTCTAATTTAATAATTCCCGGGGAAGCAGGATGTGCCATGGTGTCTGACCACTTAGACACCCACCAGCAGGATAAATACCAGATGCGTTTTGTGACAATGACGAAAAGCTGCCTCAGTTCCTCTTAATGCCCAGGCAGAGGCTCCAGGACCTGGACCTCTCCCTGTTGCATGTGGCTCCCTGTTCCTTGCTGCTGGTTTGGTACAAGACACTGGCAGGTTCCTCAGCACGGAGGAGGGCGTGCATGCAGGGAACTCCAGTGCTGAGATGTAATTACAAGGCTTTAGAGAGAGCAGTAATGAGAACTGATACAGCAGCTCACCATACAGCTCTTTACTGGTGCTTGTGCTCATTTATGAGGGTAAAGGGAAAAAGCTTTTCGAAGAGCATAAACAGCTCCTCGCAATCATGGGAAATGATGAGAAATGCCTGTGGTTAAAAATCTCAGCCTTGAGAGGAGGGCTTTGCTCCTCCGGGGCTCTGAGCTCTGTAACTGCCGGGGCTGACCTAGGGTGGCCAGGTCCCCACCTGCCCCATGGCCCAAGCTGTGGTGGCCGTGACATTTGTGTCCCCCATGCTTCAGCCTGGGCTGCAGAAGCCAATTCTGTGGTCAGACCCTGCCATAGGGCTGGTGGCAGCTTGGGGCTGAGGGCATGGCACAGCCCCCAGGCTGCTGCTGGATTAGCGCTCAGTTCATTATGGCCCCGGCCCACTTTGCTGACTGCATCACACGTGTTTGCCAAGCAGGACCCAGCTTGGATGGTAATGCAGGGGAGATTTGATTAGTCCTGATAGTGCTCTGTTATTAAAGCTGGCGTTATGGGAGATAATGGTCCCGTCTGCAGGGGCAGGGCTGACCCTGCAAAGCTCTGGCTCGGGGGGCAGCCCCATAGCCCAGAGGCAGGAGGGGACGGGTGGGCTGCTGCGGGCAGAGCTGGCATTCGTCCTGGGAGCACTGCTTGCCATCGAGGGACTGCTTGGGCACCCCAAAAAGTGGCTCAGACACACAGTGTGATGCTACTGCCTGTTACATGGGCATCTCTGGCTCCATTGTGCCAAACTGCCCACAGGCCTGCAGGTGGGATAGTGCCTGAGGCCCTGTGCTCCAGGCCGGGGGTTTCCCAGGGGATTTATGGGTGGCTTCCAAGCTTTTTTTTTTTTTTTTTTTTTTTTTTTTTTTTTTCCCTTTATGGTTCTTGATGAGTAGATAAAAGGCCCATTTCTCCTTTTAATGGAGTCTCTGATGTTAATGGCCTCCCTCCACTCAGACTAAGTCACTTTGGCCCATTTTAGTCTAATAGAGGGTGATTGAGAAGCGTCTGGCTCGTTCGGGTTTGGCTCCCTCACGCCTTGCTGCGCCGTGCCACTGCTGCCCGTGCCAACTGGGAGCTTCCTGGAAATTAAAGAAATTAAAGGCTGGAGGAGTTCCTCCTGTCCTTCCCCAGGGGCTGCAGCACTCCCTGGTCCCTGTATCCTCCTTGTTGTGGGCACATTTGGGGACTGGAGCTGGGCGGGGTGCTGGGCCAGGGGGCCCCGGTGTCCCCATGGAGTGGCTCTGAAACCTGTCGCTGTTGCCTTGCATTAACAAAGCCCCCCATCTGCATTTCAAATGCACGCTCCTTGATGTTGTTCTGCCTCCAAATGATCCTGGAAATGTATCGCCAGCTTAACTACCTTTTAATTAAAAGTCAGGGATATTAGAAAAGAGAAATCAATTCCTGTCACAATTAAGACTTGGTTTGAACAATCGCGGCGTGTTTCAGCAAAGGATCCTCTCTGGACTTATTGATCCGTATTGTCATAATGCCTGCTTTATTACCATGGCTCAGACGGTCCTAAATGAATATTTTGTCTGAATTATGTGTGTCAGCTGGCAGGCAGGGGACGCTGCCAGTCATGTCCTCGGGGCCCGGGCCCCTGTCCCTCTGTGCAGCGGGGCTCAGGAGCTCGCTGGTGCTCCCTGCAGAAGTGAAGGGAGAGCAGGAGGCTGATTAATCAAAACCTAACGTGAAGGAGAACCTTTGTAACGGTAAGAGATGTCCCGCTCATGGCTCCTCTGCCCTTTAAAAGTTCTTGGGGAGCTTAGGGGGGTCTTGCAGGAGAGAAAATTGATTTCTCACAGTTGCTTTTGTAGCTTGGGGCAGGAAGTAAATTCAAAGAGGCCCTGACGTGAAAGGTCAGAGCCTCTGTTGCAGAGGCTGATAATAAGATGTCTCGCAGATAAATCAAAACACCTGGACTCCACCGCAGAGAAGCTGCTGGTTTCACCAGGATGCTGGCTTTAGGAGGGGCCGCGTGCTGGAATCTCACCTGCCATGGAATCAGGCTTGGCAGCGGAACTGCTGCAGCCCCGGTTATCCTGGGACCGGGGCCGCATCCTGCTGTTCTGTGGTGCTTGGCATATCCAGTGCTTGCAGTTTGTGCTGGGGCAGCCCCAGTGGCAGGGCACAGCCTGCATCCCGGTGCATCCACAGCTTCCAGGGAAGCCTGCATGCTGCGGGTAACGGTGCTGTAGGGTGACTGTCCCACTGGAGCTGCTTTCCCTGCTCTTTTCTTCCCCTTCTGCTGCTGCTGCATCACCCACGGGATGGCAAAGGAGAAACCCCATGGCTTTGCCAGCATTTCTTTGGAGCCCAGTGGCTGTGGCTACCAAGGCTGCTGCCAGTTAGATGCCATCTGCTTTGATAAATAGGGCTTGTAATCATTTCTGGCTGTTATTAGCGCTTTTAATCTGTAGACCTCAGGAGTGCTCGGGCTAGGAAAGGTGAGCCGGAGAAGACCTGGATGAGAAAGAGATGCTGAGGGGGGAAGGAAAAAGGAAAGCAGCAGAGAAAAGTGAGGAGGATGAACTCTTTACCTCTCTATCCCATTAGCACACCACCACGGGCTGCAAAATCCTGTTAGGAGCTTGCAGAGCTGGGAGGAAGCATGGGTGCCCGGGACGGGGGGGTGGGGTCGGGGGCTGCAGCTCTCCCTAGCTCTGCTTTGTGCCATCCCCACACACAGGGACCTGGGGGCACCCAGCCCCACTGCCCCCCAAGCCCACGGTGAGCAAAAAAAGGGTCTTTGCCCCTCTTGTTGGTGGGTTAAGTGACTCTCAGGCTTGGCGCTCGTGCCTTTGATGTATGACTAATTGGAGAAGTGTCTAATCTTGTCCTCCACCGATGTTGCCGTTACGCAGCCTGTGATTAAACATGCTGTCAGGTTCTGCTGTTTACAGATAATAATGCTGCTTCCTCGCCATTCCTACACTATCAGCCTCATTAGGAAGGTTTACAGATAAATTAGGCTGGGTTTGAAGAAGTCCAAGTGTATCCGCTGAGCTCTGGGTTGCCAGGTGGTGACCCTGGTGGCTCCGAGCTCTGTGCAGAGGAGAGCAGCAATGGGAAGGGACAGGAGAATGGTGTTGGGCAGGGACAGGGCTCGGCCCCTTGCCAAGGCAAGCTCCAGCTCCCGAGGCTAACTCTTCTTCTCCCCCTCATGATCCTCTGTGGGCTTCAGGCTTCTGCTTCTGGACTCCCAGTGCTGAGCACAGCAGCGAGCGGCCGGGTTGAGAAAACTTTCCCTGATGCTCCGTTGTAGGGGAATCTGCAATACATGCAGAAAGATGTTCTTTTTCTTTGCCACCCTTCCTGAATGAAATACTCATGAGTTTCCAGAGAAGGCTCCTGCTATGGATGGTGCATGGCCTTTCAGATGCACCAGGAACAAACTGCAGCTGCAGCTGGGAACAGGTTGTTTCTGCCATTTGTTATTCTCTCCCCTAATTATAATGCAGATTGGACGCGCTCTCCCACATTTCCTCCCTTTCTGTTTATTTAAGCAGTATTTTTGCAAACCTACATGGCAATCTCGCCCTGGGACACGAGCGCACCATTATAATCAAAGTGAATTACGATTTATTGCCTTCCAGCGCTGCTGGCGGTGCTCCCACCCTGCTTCTCCTGGCCACCAATAACATGCACTGGGGAGGTGCGGGGCCACGTGTGGGGCTGGGGAGCCCCGCATCCCTCAGTGGGATGCAGCGAGTGGGATCCATGCAATGGATCTCCCTAGGGGTCCATCCCGAGGGGCCGCATCCAGCCCAGCACATTGGCAGCGGGGCAGAGGCTCCCCTTGGGCCTGGGAAGGCTTCCAGCTCTCCATGGCTCACCCAGCACTCTGTAATTACCGGGGAGCTTTAATGGAGCTGGACAGAGCGTGCTGGTGCCTGATTTAGAGTCTGCCCAAGTGTTGAGTCCTGGAGAGTAAAATGCATCTAGGAATTAGCCCCAGCTGGAGCAAATTGCTAATTGTCATTTGCAAAGTGCATTCCCCTCTTCTATCACGGACAAATGGAAAGGACTCGCTCTGCGTGCCCTCCCCGTCACCCTCGGGCTCTGACTGAGGAATAATCGGTGAGTGGCTGGTGGGGACGGCGTTACGGAGTGAGCCCGTGTTTCCTTCTTCGTCAGCATGTCACGCAGCTCGCATCCCTGACTGCCTGCCGAAGCAGTGCTCCCCCTGGGGAATCCTTTGCAGCACACCGTGCTGCGAGCAACTTCAGCACCCGTCTTCTTAAGGGATGTTTATTTTCCTGTTATTCAGGGCCCAATAAAGTTAGAAAACTTGGTGATTGATTTTAAATGGTGATTCGTTGTAAAGACTTAAAAGTAAAAAAGCTGTTCACCAACAGGGGACACGCTGTGGAGCAGGGACACCCAGACCCTAGAAGCACTCACGGTTTGGGGTTCCCCATCCGAGATGGTGCAGGCACAAAGCAGGGAACGACGTGGCCCATGGGGCTTTAATTTGGAAAGGTTTGGGTTCAAAATTCAGCACGGTGTTGCTGGAACTCGCTGCCTTGCGGCCGGCAGGACCGGCTTCGTGATTCGTCCGAGCTGGAAATGTGTCTGGCCACAAATGCTGGCCCACACGCTGCACGGCCCTTTGTAAAACATAAACAGCCCGCTGGGAAATTATTTCCGATGCCACTGGAAATGAAAACCCTAATGACAGCACTTCAAACAGAACTGCTGCAAATCTCTATAAGTGATTTTAATGAAACCAGCCAGGAATACAAGGAGAGCAAATCAAAGCTAGGACAACTCCTTTGTTCAAATTACGCGTAATTGGTATCAAAATTATGATAATGGCTGTTTGCACCATTATACTCGAGGTGTATCATCATTTCCATCACAGACCTCAGCTCTCAGAGGCTCAGACACCTGAGCTCTTAGCCTGAAATGCTGCGTTTCAACCAGGGCAAGAAAAATAACAAGCAGAGGGTCTGTTTGCTCAGAGAAGCCTGTGTGCGCAAAGGCAGCGTGCTGGGGTCCTGCCCTGTGCTCAGCACCACCAGCAAAGCTTCCCGGCAGGGCAGGATGGTGCTGGTCATTGCTGGAGAGGGAAGAGGCTCTCGTTCCTTTCCACTGCCCTAAGCTCGTGCTCAGTGTGGTGGCTGCTGTGAGCCCTGGGGACATGCTGACCCCGTCCCCTGCCTGCTCAGAGCATTTTGGGATGCGCCGTGCTGTGCCCGAGGAGGGCAGGGTCTGTCCTGGTGCCAGACCACCTGAAATGCAGAGCTGCCTGTCCGTGTGCTGGCTCGGGTTTGCTGGAGCAGCACTAGGCAAGCCTGGTGAATGCAAACCATCATTTTCTCCTAGAAAAAGAAAAAAAAGTGAGTGTTTCTCCTCCGTGCGTTGAAGCCTGGTGTCAGCTCTGTGCCAGGATCTGCGTTGCCGTTAGGGGCTGGGATGCGACTGGATTTGTGTCACTTGTGTTGTCAGAGATTGATGCGACAGGTGTGACTGCCTGAAACCTCCTCACAGATAACCGATTCTCTTTGTTTTTTTCCTAATCCTTCGAAATCTCCTCTCTGATCTGAACGACCTGCGCGTGGCTCTTGCCCAGGCAGCCCCTGTGCCGCAACCTTGTGCTCCGGCTCCGCTGTGCGCCCCCGGCACCGCGTGCCACCGGCACCGAGCTGTCCCCTGGGAGCAGTGCGGGGAGCCTAATTAACTCCAGTAATAAATCTGCAGAATTAGATGGCCTGTCTGCACTCCTCCGGCTTCCTCCTCCGCAGAGCTAATTGCATCAGACAGCTCCTAAAATAGGGTGCTTTCTGCCTCCCGGGGGCGTTGGGGCTGGCCCCACGCTCGAAGCAGGAGGAGCGCGGGGTGCTCAGTGCTACGTTATCGGGGCACGATGGACCCCGGAGAGGTGACACCACCCTCTGCCCCGTGTTCCTGCTGGTGTTTCTCTGCCAGGGGGGGAAGGCGACAGGCTCAGCCCTTTGTAAGCAGCAAGGGGAGGAACCGCTCCTGAAATAACGGTTTGTGCTCACCTTTTGCTTAGCTCTGCGCAGCAAAAAGCCTGCTGTGGCTCCCTCCCGGCTAGGGCTCGCTCCCTGTGTGTGCACACTGAGCTCAGGGCTGCTTGCCCTGCAGGTGCTGCCACAGGCTAGCAGAGCCTGGGTCCCTCCTGCCTGGCTCTAATTAATAGCGGGTGGTAATTTGTGTCCAGTTGAGTTGGAATTTAGCATCGACTGGATGCTTGCCCCTTAGTGAAAGGCTGGGCTTCGTGTGCATGATGACGGAATGGAGCATTACTTATATAAGAATGAGGATCTTACGCTGCCCAGAGCTCTGGATTTTCTCAATATATGACAAATCTGAGGCATTTAAAAAAAATTAGACGCTTACTATATTTTACGTTATTTTCTAGAGCGCAGATCCCTGTGGGCTGCCTACAAATCCATTAGCAAGAAATGTAAAGATGTTTAAAGGCGTTTACCCAGATTAGCCGCATTTATGTAGTCAAGGATCTTTTATATGATTACCTTAAAAGCTCAAGAGCTGCTGCAAAACATTTCTAACGTGGGGCTTCTGAAGGGAAGAGCACGCATCTGACAGAAAAATTAAGGCGTTAAAAACAAACGTGTCGCCCCGGCTGCTTTTATTTCCAGACAAACAACATGGAAGGTAGAAAGGAGTTGGTACATACGGAGCCTTTTCCTTTTGCAGCCCACGACGGCAGGCTGTGCGGATCTGACAGCCCTACTGCTCGGGGCTGAGCTGGGTGCTGGGAGCAGCGGCCTGGGTGAGCCTCCCGAGGGGGTCACCTCTTCAGAGCAGGGTGGCAAAAGGGTTGCTGAAATATGTTTCCGCGATGTGCCCCAGACAGCACGACGTCGCACAAATCTCTTGTTTTCACTCAGAGGAAAATCCTGTCAAGTGTGGAAGAGGAAGGAGAGGTGCAGAAGCGTCTGTGAAGTTTCTGCCTGCTCCTTCTTGCTTCAAGGGCAGCTCTTACAGCCACATACCGAGGCCTGCGTCCTCCTGGCTCCTTTGTCCTTCCGCATAAAATGTCATTTGTCAGCAAAAGAAGCAAAGTTTTGTTTCTCAGTCTAGCTCTGGCTGTCCTCCCACTGAGACTTTCAACTCTTTATCTCAGGAATTGATGGTCTCGGATTCTGATGCTCTTTCCTTGGTGTTGGTATTGATTTTTTTTTTTTTTCTCCAGGAGGGTTATTTTCACTGTGGTTTCAGAACTATCCTTCTGCCGCCACTTACAGCAGGTAATAGCTCAGCTCGGGGAATTACACGTTTTCTGGGCCATGCTGGCCTCAGCTCCTTGCAGAAGTTCTCGAGGCGACCTGAAGCCTGGCTAAGCAGGCGGCTCCGCTGTCCTGCTCCTGTCACTGCGGGCTCATCCCGTGGCTGTGGCAGGGCTCAGGAGCAGGTTGAGGGAAACTCCTGAGTCGGGAGATGTGTGCTAGAGGGGATGGGACAAGCCCGGTATTCCTCTTTGCTTACAGAAGCCACCCTTGCTATGCTGGTGCTCGAAGAGATGGCTGGTCCCCGGGCACAGCATCCAGGTCCCCAGGCAGAGCATCCCTGTCCTTATCCCTGTCCCCAGACACAGCACCCCTGCCCAGCTCACTGACCTGCTGGGGACACGTCCCTGGCTCTGACCCAGCATTACAGCCCCCCATTTGGGCTCAGGGGGCTGTCCCCAGTCTTTGTCTGTGCCTGATAATGAATAAATCCAAGCGTCTCAATTTAAGAAGCTGCGCCGTTTCCTTCAATGGCTTTTAGTCATCCAGTCTTGCCAAGGAAAAATTCATGAGATCGTTTCCCCAACACAACATGTTACTTTCAAATCGTAATTAAATACCTCTGGCTGTTCTAATATTAAGCTTTTGTAAGTGCTTGGAATAATATCTCAGAGAAATGGAAAAGCTTTGTACTCTATTAGCATGATATACCCTTCTCCCAGTGAAATATCTCGAGCATCAAATCCTCCATATATGTTAAAAGTCCTCTTCCCTGTTAGTTTCCTCAATGAAGTGAAAGCATACACCTCCCTCGGGTCTCTCGCTGGTAAATGGAGCTGTCCCGAGGGTCTGTATTGATTTGGTGCATGACATTAATACCTTCCAATGTACCAGCAGCAAGATCCTGTGTGCGAATGCTAAATGGGAGGCCGTTGTGCCCCAGAGGCTGGTAAGCAAGATCCCATATATTACGGCATGTGAGTCGTGTGTCATATTAGAGCAATCTGGTTTTAAAGGGCATCTTTCAAGCACAAACTAGCTTTTTCCCACACTTGACTGATCACACAAATAACTGTGATTAAAGGTCAAGTGCCTGGGTTTTTCTATTTTACTCCTTAAAAATTTATATGTGAAAGAAAACCTCGAAGTTAACATAGCATGAAATTGTTATGCAGTTATGAGGCTTTAACGACAACTAAATATCCCTTTTCTTCCTGGGTGGCTGGAAAAACCTCCAGTAATAATGGGTCACTTCTTCTGGTTCCCACTCAAGGAAGATTATAAATAAACCCTGTCTTTTGCTTCCCTGCCCTGTAATGTGATAAAGGGAAAATTTTAATCATGTGAACTTGTTACCTGACTCCCTGGGGTGTGCCAGGGGCTGGGCTGCGGGGCTGAGCTGAGCTCTCCCCGCAAGGAGAAGGCGCAAGAAGGAAGGGC
>NC_048915.1:3830373-3842572 GCF_011077185.1 Oxyura jamaicensis
GCTGAGCTGAGCTCTCCCCGCAAGGAGAAGGCGCAAGAAGGAAGGGCGCTGATAAATGGATGGGGATTTTCTTGCTGCCTGGCTTAACACTGAGGGGCTGAGACATGGAGAGGGCTGGAGACGCCTTCTGGCTGCACGCATCCAGCTGGGCTGTCTGTGTCCCCTTACAGATCCCTATCCCCGGATCTGCTGGGCTAAAAGTAATGCTGCAGCTGAACCGTGGCTGGAAGGACTGAGCTGAGTACGTGGGGTCAGTGCTTTGGGGCAGGAGGGGAGTGCAGGCAGGCTTGGAGAGCAGGCAGAAGCGTTAGAGGTCCGTATTGTCAAAACCGATTGTGAATACTCGTTGGGCTTGAAAAATGTTTCCTCCCTTTGTGCAGAATGGCCGCAGCAGCAGCACCTGCCTCTCAACTGGCCAAGAGCCTCTGGTTTCCAGCAGATTTGTTCTCAGACGCAATGCCTCCCACACCTCCCAGAAGCAAATGTGCCTTAGGTGTTAAAAAAAAAATGCCTGGAAAGATGAGATTAACGAAACGTTGCCCTCGGGGGTCTGAGCTGGTGCCTAGGTTGCTCAGGATTCCCGATCCTGCAGGGACTTCTGCATATGGGTAAATTTATTCACACGGGTGGTCTCATTGACTTCAGGAAGAGTGTACTTGGAAGCTGGGGCACAAGGCAAATGAACTGCAATCACCATATCTAATTAATCTAATTATGCAATGTGCAAATCTGAGCCTGATTGGCAGCAGGCTTCAATAGGCTACTTGCTCCGGTAAACGTATGCATGTATGAGGCACTGCAGAGCCCAGGCTTTAGTGCCTAACACTTGAAGATGGTTCAGCACAGCGAGTTTGTGTGGCTACAAGCCACTGCTCTTCCTGCAGCGCCGTGTCCCCTGCCAGCTTTCCTGCGGGCATTGTCACCGTGCTCCTGTCTCCAGCAGACCTCGCTGCACCTCTCCTTTCATGCCCAACCCAGCCCTGGGCTCTGGCTGCCTTGGCTGGAGCTTCAATATTTTTATTCCCGGCTTGCAATGTTTTACATCTGACAGCACATAATCACAGCGCGGGGAACATCCCCCAGGAATAAGTGTTGCTACATAAGCAGGCTTTGGCGGCAGGTTGTACAGCCATCAGCCGGGAGGCTGACGGGCGTTCAGCCTGTCAACGTTTTGCCAGGACCTGCACACCTACAGTTAGCAATAACTGAAGCACGCCGAGTTCCTCCCCGCTGTGGGTCTGAGAGCACCCACGGGCTGTCTGCAAGCTGCAGCCCAGCGCCGTGTGTGCAGGAGCTGCCCTGCCCAGGGCTGCGCTTTCCTGGTGTTCCTTTTTGGCCGCTCTGACTTTTAAAGCAGCTGCTGGGCTTGAGGGAGCTTGAGATGAAGCTGGAATTGCCTCTCCGATTCCAGCCCAGAGAGGCAGAGCGGAGGCTTGACATGAACGTGGCACTCCCAGGTGCAGGTGAAGGCAGTAGTGAGTCCTGTGAGCGTTGGTACATTTAGTAAAAACAGAGAGACAGGGGTGTTGGGGCAAGGGCAGGAGCAGAGATCAGCACAGAGGGACCTGCTGGACACATTTAACTGCAGGTTGCAGCGGACAGAGGCTGAGAATCCACCCCAGCATGGAAGGAGCAGCACGGGGCCCCTGTTTGTGCCTGGCGTCTGCCCCGCTGCAGGCAGATGCATTCGTGCCAGCTGAGCCCCTCTGCCTTCTCCTGTCCCTGTGGTCGTGAAGTGCCCATTGCGTGCGGTTGAGCAGGGCAGACCCCCCAAAATGGGAACAGGGTGTTAATGGCAGCAGGAGGCAAATCTCATCCAGAGGGGAGCCTGTGGCACAGTTAATTAGGGCTGTGACCACAAGACCACCGCATCTCAGCTCCAGCAAGGGCTGTGCTTGCCCCAGCAGCCCTTTGGCTCTCATGGGGGGGCAACCCCTGCCCGTGGTAGCGGGGACAGGCGCCCCAAAGCCCCGCCGTGGCACCGCCCGGCCCCCCAGCCCCCTGGAGCAGCAGCCTTGCCGTCAGTAGGCTTCAGAGTGAACACCACCTCCCTCCTCCCCTACCGCCCGCTCTCGCCCCGCCCTTCCTTCCCATTGGCCGGTAGCTCCTCGAAGCCCCTCCCCCGCGTCGGTTGGCGACGGGGATTGGCGGAGAGGGCCCGGGGCGGAGCGCGGCGGCCGGAGCGCGGCGGCGGCGCGGGGCGCACGGAGTCGGCGGCGCCATGGCCAGGGCGCACGGCGGCGGCGGCTTCCCTCGGGCGCTGCCGCTGCTGCTGCTGCTGCCGGTGCTGCCCCGCGCCGCCGCCGAGCAGGGTGAGCCGGGCGGGGGGCGGGCGCGACCCCCGGTACCTCCCCGGTACCCCCCCAGTATCCCCCGGTCGCGTCCCGGTGCCCCGTACCCCGGTGGCTGCAGCGCCCGGTGCCGCCGCGGCTCGGTGCCGGGTGCCGGTGGCGCTCCGTGGGTTTCGCTTTGGTCCCCGTGCAGCCCCCGGTGATGAGCGGGGAGCCTTCGGGAGCCCTCCGGAGGAGCGGGGCAGCGCGGGGCACCGCGGGGAGGGTGGAGAGCCGGGCTGGGATGCGGGAGGCAGCGACCGGAGCGCGGAGGAACGAGAGCTTGGGGAGGCGCATCTCCCCGGGGCGCGGGGCGCATCTCCCCGGTTTGCATTGCTTGGGGTCGGTGCACGGCTGGGCTGTGCTGGTCCCTGCTCTCACGGAGCTCTTGCAGGGGACTGGGGGGTGCCACCGAAAGCCCCCGACGTGCAGCCCCTCGCCACCAGCAGTGCGGTTACCGGGTGGCCCCGCTGGTGGAACGACCGGCGGAGGACACGGGTGGCACCTAGCATGGTGAAGCTGGGGCAGGGCACAACTTGCTGGGCAGGGACTGGTTCTGCTTGCTGCCCGCGGGAAGCTCACGGAATTCTGACTTCAGGGGATGTGCATCTTCATGTCACACAGAGGATTGGCTGTTCCGTGGGAAAAGACTTACTGAGAAGCTAGGGCGCAGGCTTTCAAGGAAATTTGGGTCTCAAAAGTGCCATCGGTACCTGCTGGGACTGGGCTTCGGGTTGCCCCTGCTCCAAGCTGGTTGCACATCCCCCAGCCCCGGCTCTTCCCCAGCCCCAGAGCACCGGTACTGGGCAGCACCTTGTGGCAGGAGCTGCCCACAGGGTGGGATTTTTGCAGGGCATCATGCGTGGGTGAGCTGGCTTATTAATGTGTTATTCTCCCCGCAGTTGTCCTGCTGGACTCGAAGGAATCGCAAGCAGAGCTGGGCTGGACCTCGCACCCATCCAACGGGGTAAGAGCGTGGGGCTGGAGTGGTGGGGCTGGAGAGGGGCTGCCCGTGGCTGCTTGGCAGTGGTCGGTGCTTTTTGGGTGAGCACTGGCTTGCGGAGGGGTCCGAGAGCCAGAGGCCAGGTGTTGGTTGTGTTAATGGTGCAATGCCTCCCCAGAACGCATATTAAGTTCCTGTGATAAGCAAGTAAACACCAGCCAGTGAAGTCTGTGTGTTGTGGTTTGTGCCCCAGCTTGATTTGTTGGGACCTCGCTCTGCTTGGAAGCGCTGGGGCAGGGATGGGATTGTTGGGATCCTGCATCGCACCGGGGCTGCGCGATCTGCTCCCTTCTGTGCTGCTGGGGTTGGTGCCTGGCTGCTTTTAGCAGAGAATGGCAGGAAAGCCAGAGTTTTGTTCCTCGCTGCTTCAGGTTTATTTGCCAGAAAGGAAGTAAAACATTTAGGGTGGATAGCCACACATCCCGGAGTCATCTGCGTTCCCCAGCTGTTAGTCTGCAGAAGAAACTCTGTTTTGGGTGCGTTTGGCAATCTGGCATAAATCTACCCCCAGAAAGAATTGCTTTGGGAAGTTGCCAGGTCATCCTTGAGGCTGTGAGGTTTGAATCATCATTTTGCTAATCAGAATCTCTGCTGGTAACTTTGGGGAAAACCGTTGCGCTTGGCAGGCAGAGGATTCGTCCTGTTCCAGCTAAAACTTTGCGTGACAGAAGCTGCTGCTGGTGAAGGTTCTTGTCCTTGGGCTGTGGCACAACTGGCCTTGCATGCCCTGGGCCGTCGTCACCTTCTCTGGGTGGCTCAGCACCCAGATGAGCTGCTGCTGCATTGTGCTGTGCTGATGTGTGTCCCTGGGGATGGAAAATCTGGGGCACGTGTGGGGGATGCTGGCCTCCCGTGGGCTGTTCAGCAGGTGATGTCTGCTTTCATGCTCGTCCTGGGTTCAGAAGGGCTGAGGCTGCTGCTGTCTCCTTGTCTGTTGGGTGGTCCTGACGCACAGCCCCTTGCCCACAGCTCGTGCTCTTGGTGGATCGGGGACTTCAAGTGTCTGTGCTCTCACGGCCGGGTAGGTGGAGAGGCTTTTGGTGGTGGTATTTATAGCGATGGCTGTGTTTCTGCTTGGGCAGCTGGTTCTCGCTGACGGCAGCCCCTGGGCTCTCACAGCCTTTGTGCTCTTTCCACAGTGGGAAGAAATCAGTGGGGTGGATGAGAACTACAAGCCGATCCGCACCTACCAGGTCTGCAACGTCATGGAGCCCAACCAGAATAACTGGCTGCAGACGGGCTGGATCGCCAGGCGCGACGGCCAGAGGATCTTCATCGAGCTGAAGTTCACCCTGCGGGACTGCAACAGCATCCCGGGCGTGATGGGCACCTGCAAGGAGACCTTCAATCTGTATTACGTCGAGTCCGACTCCGACCTGGGCCGTAGCATCCACGAGAGCAAGCACACGAAGATCGACACCATCGCTGCGGACGAGAGCTTCACGCAGGGGGACCTGGGTGAGCGTAAGATGAAGCTGAACACGGAGCTGCGGGAGATCGGCCACCTGAGCAAGCAAGGTTTCCACCTGGGCTTCCAGGACGTGGGTGCCTGCGTGGCGCTGGTCTCCGTGCGGGTCTATTACAAGAAGTGCCTCGCCACCCTGCAGAACCTGGCGCTCTTTCCGGACACGGTGGCAGAGACGGCCTTCGCCACGCTGGTGGAAGTTAAAGGAACTTGCGTGGAGCACGCCCAGGTGGACGTGGATAACCCCCCGAGGATGCACTGCAGCGCTGAGGGCGAGTGGCTGGTCCCCATCGGGAAGTGCGTGTGCGGCCCCGGCTTCGAGGAGAGGGACGGGAGGTGCAGAGGTAACGTGGCCGTTCGCATCCTTTTGCAGCTGGTGGATGTGCTGAGTCCGTCTGCCGGCTGCTGAGCACGGCTGGGAGCGGTGGCCGTGCCCTTGGTCGGTGATGCTGTTCATTTAGCTAATTGGGAGTCTGCTGCTAACAGCCTGAGCTTCATCTGAAGGTGGCAGCTGGGGACGTGGGGTGTGTTGCTGGTGGCTGGAGTGTGGCGTTGGCCGGGCAGATGTGCCGGCACTCTAAATGCCGTCAGGCATTTCCCCGAGCTTTATTGGTAGCCGTAAAATTACTCGAGCCCGTTAATACCCCCACAGCAGTGCTTTAGATGCAGCTTAATCATGTGGTGGTTTTACAGCTCGCGAGGTCGCCTTTAATGACAGCTGTAAAACCAGATCTGACCCCTGCCTTCACAAGGGTCTCTGTAACGGTGCTGTGAGGCTTTGGGTCTGGCTTTCCAAGGCGGGCGGGAGCCGGGTGTGATTCCGTCCGCGTGCCCGTGGGACATGGGGTGTGCACGTGTGGGGGTGAGGGGTGCGTGCAGGGTGAGGCCTCCTCCCTCAAATCCCCACTGATGCCCTCCTGAGGAACACGTGGGGCCCGTACGGAGGGGCTGGTGTGACTGGAGCCGCTTTGACTGTACTGGTGTGAATGTTTTGGGTGGAGAAGCCCCTTTTGGTGTCTCAGGTCTGTTGCGCTCTGGAGAGGCTGCTCGGAGTCTGCAGCCTCACAGCACCGTGGCTGGAGATGGATGAAATGTGGGTAAATATGGCCCAGACAGGTACTGGGTGCTTTGGGTCTGTGGTAGGGGAGCGAGCTTTGCTGGAGGAGCCCAGTTTGCTTTTACGGAGCTGGGTGAGGCTGCGGAGGTGTCAGTGGTGCCAGCTGTGCCCCTTCCCCCTGACCCCGGCAAGGCTTTCGCCTGCCCCTCTAGTGGCTTTTCGCTCAGTGGCCTCCTTTAAAAGACCTTATTAAAACTATCGAATTGAAATCTCGGCATTGTTCATTGCTTCAGTGGCTGCATGGCAGCTCGCCATGCTTTCCCCATCTGTTTGGAGTGGGAATTTACATAGTGAGTCCCAGAAGGCTTTTGCTAATGTTTCAGGTTTCTCTGTGTTGAGTTTAAATAATTCATATTCTCCAAGGAAAAATATTTGAAGTAATTTAATGGACATAATTAAGTTTCCCCCCCCTTTCACAGAAAGCAGGTCATTAGTCACTCTCTGCGGAGCAGCGTCTGATGTCTGGTCAAATATCAGAAAATAGTTTTTAAGAGTTGCAAGTTTTTATGTGTGTGTGTATGTGTCTTTATTTTTTTTAAGCTCTGCATTAGCACGGCACTAAGTGAGTAACTTGAAAAGATTCCTGGTGAAAGCATCCTGGGCTGCAGAAATTCCCCAACAAGGACAGAAGCCCTTGGGCTGGAGGTGGAGAAATGCAGTGGGCGTTGGAGGATGCTCGAGCCATCGGGCGACGCGCAGCGTGGCTGGCTCTTCTGCCATGGTCCGTAAGAGGGCTGTGCTGGGAGAGAGCCCGACGCATCCTCTTGTGGTCTCTGCCGTGATTCTTGCAGCACGAGAGCATGGTGCAGCTCACCGGGTCTGAATCCGAAGGAAATGGGATGGCAGGAGTGGATGAGGAGTCACCTCCAGGGCAGGTGCCTCTGCTCCGGGGCCACGGGTGCGCACTGATGACCTCTGTAAGGGCAGGGTGATGCCACGAGGCTATGCAGGTCCTGTTAACGGGGTAAATTCTGCTCTGGGGGCCTTTGGCCAATTTGAATCCCCACCAAACTGATCAATGCGGCTGAGCTCACGCAGCTACAGGAGCCCTCGGTGTCATGAGGGTGATGGGGATGAACCCTGGTGAGAGGAAGGGTCGCAGGCAGGGCTGGGCTGGGGTTTGAGCTTTGTGGCAGAAGCAGAGCTTAAAGAGGAGGCCGGGGAAGTGCAGGGCTTCTCTGTGAGGAAGCATTAGCTTTATTTCCTGCTGAACTCGGGAATCCGCGTTTGAATGAAATCCCAAAGCTCCTTGTACTGGTGATTTAGGTGCTGAAATCATCCTGATGCCGAGAGAACATTTGTATCCTCACGCTGAAATTAGGGGAGATGAAAAAAGACTAATAGGATTTATGGCAGTGCTAATTACTGCTGCAATAAAGCCAAGCCTTTTTACTGTCCATCTTCCTATATAACACCATTTCTCTGAAGAAATCCCGGAGTACCTGACAGGCTTTCCTGGGTTTGCACATTTCTGATGAATCATTTCGGTGATCATTGAAATGCAGCCGCCTCTAGGGTGGAAGCGAGCAGCTTTAGCATCTGTTTAACATCTACGCTCAAATAAGAGGAGAGGTTCTGTCACTGTAAATACATTTAAACTGCTTTTCTTGTCTAATATATATCTATAGCCAGCTGCTGGCCTGCGCTCACTCTGATCTTAAACCCTATTTCCAGCAGATGCGCGGTGGGCAGGTGGAAGGTCCCGTTGCACTGTGGACGATCATCTGTCCCTCCCTATTTCATTTGCAGTTGGCTTCTCGGCACTGATGTCTTTTACCCTTAATTTTCCCAGGCATGATCCGTGGCCCCTTCATGCCGTTTGCTTTGCAGGGTGTTGCAATTGCTTCCGTAAATGAAACGGTGATGCGGAGGATCTGCCCGATGTTTGCTGCGAAGTTGTCTTTTGTGTTTCATCTCTTCCACCCGATGCCTTGCAATATCTGCAAGGAGAATTTCAACACAGCCCAAGGTTAATATTTACCAGCCAGTTTTGTTGCAAATGAGACAACCTCAACCAGACGTTGAATTAATATGATGGAGACCGGATTCCAAAAATAGCTGTCAGCCACTCTTCTTTGACAGAGATGTAAATTCGGGCTGTAGTTAGGTCTCCTCAATTTATTTCCCTCTGCTTTTGACAGGAGCAGCCCGTCCTGGTGTCTCAGCCCGTAGCCGGCTGTGTCCCTTCTGTGCAGGGATGATCTTACTGAAGCCAATTTTAGGGAGAAAATAGTTGCTAGTGCTTTGCTGGGATTTTAAAGTGATTTCAAGTGATTTTGGTGTGGGTGGAAGGGGCAGGTTTGGTGCCTCCGGTGCAGCTTGTGGTGCTTCCCCAGTGCGCAGGGACCATCCTTGGTTTGTTCATCCCTGGTGTGTGTGTGAAAGATTTGGGGGCTTTGCAGGGTGAGCAGCTGGCACTGCTGGTCTTGAAACAGAGGGATGAGGTGGAAGGCACGGTTGTTAGAAGAAAGCAGCCTTTGCTTGTGGTGATAGGAAATGTAACGCATGCTGGCCGCTGCACAGCAGGCACTGAGCAGCTGCGGTGAGCTTGGGGGGATTCAGCAGAAACTGCCCGAAAAGAGCCCAGGGAGCATCGCTGGGCAGGGCAGTGCCCCTGCCCCATGGACAGATCCGTCCTCGAAACTGGCTAGGGCAGGACGTTTTTCTGCAAAACCCAAGACTGCAGTAAAAGTCCTTGATTTGTGTTTTCCAAAGGGAAGCGCTAAAATAGGGCAGGTGTTTGCTTTTTTTAAAAGAGCAGTCTTTCCGCTTGGGTCCCCTTGGACCTCCCCTTCTACTCCTTGCCTTTGCGCTGCTGAGCATCACAGGCTGAAGGTGGAGAGAGTGCTGGCTCTGAGGTGGGAGCCGTTTGCTTTACAGAGGTCTCCTGAGACCTCCATGAAGAGCCTTTGATACCCAGCTGCTTGTGCTGGACGGAGGTGCTTGTCCTGCCCTTCTTTGGGAGCGGGGAATGAAATCGTGCAGTCCTTGTATCCGCTGCGAGGCGGGGATGCAGAGAGAGGCAGCACCGAAGGCAGGAGCTGGGGCTGCATCAGGGGCTGCATCAGCAGAGGAGCGTGTGCCTGCTCAGGACCCTGCCATGGCTCTGGGAGCTTCTGTGCCCTGGGGGCAGCTCCTGCCCAGGGAGCAGCTCTGCCTCGGCTGCCACCCTGCTGCCAGGCTCATTCAGTGCCTCCCAGACACGTGCATTCCTTATAGTGATGAAATGCAGGCATCAATTTAAAACAATAAAAAAAAACACCGATGACCCGTCCTTGGGAGCTACAGCTACCATCTTTCTTGTGATGACAGTGCTGCGAGCGAGGCTGGTGTCCTTGTGGGTCTCGGGGGCTCTGTGTTCACCTTGCACGTTGCCTCGCACGTCGGCAGCTCTGCTGCGTGGGGCTGGTGGTCAGCGATGCGATGCTCCTGCTGCAGGTGCCTGGGGAGAGCCTCGGGCTGGAATTGCAGAGCGTTGAGTGCGTTAAACCAACTGCGAGTCCTTCGTGTTACTCCAGAAATCGGCCGTGTGAATTTGTCTGGTGGCAGAGGACGATGACGGAAAGCATCTGAAGATGGCATGAGCTGGAGAATTCCTGAGCAGGGGTTGTCTGCTCCGGGAAGATGTTTTTGGAAAGCGAGAGCTCTGCTGATTAATAAATGCTAGCTGAAAGTACTGCAGGCATAAATGCCAAATAGGAACCTAATTGGCATTAGGAATTGACAATAGGAACCTGCTAAATGCCAAATTGGAACCAAAAATGACCTCTCCAGTGGTAGGAACAGAAACAGCACACACGTAGGCTGTTGGGATGAAGGGAGACTACGCTGGCTACAGCTGGGGGGGAACCTCTTTGTCTTCCCTTGTGTACTATTTCCCCTGGGGTATTGCCTTGCTGGGGAAGTTGGGGTCTCTGCATCCTTCTTCCTGGCTGAACGTGCAGGTTTTTGGTGTTCTGCGTCCCCAGACGAGGTGCAGGGCTCGCAGGTCTCTATGAGCCATGAGTCCTTCAGGGCATGTGGTTGATGATGCAGCCCTACTCTTGCATCTTTTTATGCGCTTGCTGGTGTAAAAAGGCATCCAGGCTCTGGCACAGCACAGCACGTAACGTGCGTGTTTCCCAGCCCGTGCCTGTGTGCTATGCCTGGCCAGGGCTCGCTCCTGCTGAGCAAAAGCTTGGGGTGGGAGTGGGAAGTGGGGCTGGCAAGCTGTCTTCCTCCGATGTGTGTGTCCCATCAAAACATCGTGCCTCTACAGTGTCTTCAGTTGGAAAATAAATACTTTGATTGAGAATTAAAGAGATTTAGGATAAAAAAATTGCAATATTCTACCACTTAGTACAAAGATAGCTCCTGAAGCCTGAGGTCTGCTTTTCCATTTAAGTACAAAAAAAGATGGATCCAAATGCACAGCGCTTGGGGCTCTTGATTTGTTTCATCTTTTATACATTAGCTTACAAACCTGCGTGTGCTCCTGGAGTTTATTTTATCCTCTGACTGATGCCAGGGTATTATGCATAATAAATTTCTTTTTTCTCCCGGGACTCCGCACCGAGCACTAGGCTTTACTTCCAGCCCGCACAGCCACGTGCTGCTCGCGGGATGGAGCTGAAACTCTGATTTAGCGGCGCTCATCGGGGCTGGAGCTGGGTGCACCATGGCCGGGCTGGTGGAAATGGATGTGAAACGAGGACAGCGCATCAAGAGGGGGCCGAGGGAGTAAATCTGCTGCTGAAGGAGGAGTTGGGGAGGAAATTTACACTTCGGTTTCCTCCCTGAATTACGGTTTGGCTTTCACCATCTGGGTCTTGGGCTGTTGCAGAGCACGGCTGGAGCAAAGTGACCATTTGTAAGGTGTGGAGGGCATGGTGCTGAATGAGTCTGGAATATCCGCCTCCCTGCAGCCATTAGCAGCCTCCGGGGAAGCTGTGATGCCTTATGGTAGACGCCGCTTTCCATCAGTTGTGCAGATGAAACGCCCATGTAAAATATGCTTTCTCTTTTTGGAGTAATGATCAAGCTTGGAGATATTTATTATTCTGGATTGCATGTTATATTGCTGTATTATAGTGTGTCTGAAATAATTATGGCTATGGAAATTGTGGCAGAGCCAGACACAAATTACTCTATGACACTTAATTTTAGAGCAAACTACTCAGAAAATTACAAGCATCACAATTCGTTTGCGGAATTCTTGTCAGGCTTAAGGCTATAGACACCTGGCTGCTGGATGGACACCCACTATTTGGTTGAAATACGGAGGGAAACCTGTCTTGCCCACGGCGAAGGGAGCTCTGCATGGGCTGAAGCCCTTGGCAGGAGCAGGGCGCGTTGGACACACGGGTCGGCCAGCCCTCGGCACCAGAGTAATTAGGGA
The DNA here is from genome assembly GCF_011077185.1 of Oxyura jamaicensis. NCBI lineage: Eukaryota > Metazoa > Chordata > Aves > Anseriformes > Anatidae > Oxyura > Oxyura jamaicensis. The sequence continues at coordinate 3,841,666 of NC_048915.1, forward strand.
GGTGCAGCAGGGAACTGGGGAAGACAACGGTAAATTGCACTTGGCTCAGTGGATGTGCCTGCCTTAGCGTGTCCTTGAGGAGAATTCCTGCATAAATAGCAATGAGTCTCTCTCCAGTGCTGCTGTGGCACTGAATTCAAGCGAGTGTATTCTTGGTGCTGAATGAATTTTGATATTTCAGGCCTGCCTTGCTAAATATACTTGGGTATTTAATTTTCCTCTAGACTAAATCACTGAATTTAATTTCAGCTATTAAGAGCTCATTGTTGGAGACGCACAAAGATCTAGCCTCTGGACATAGGTTTTCATTTCAGTACTTCTCAAATTATTTAACAAGAGCTAAAATTATAGAGTAGTGTCGTCCTAAAGGTTTCAGGGATGCTGGAAATGCGTTGGACTGAAGGCTGCTGAGCAGTATTATTGAAAAACGGTTATTAAAGAAAAAAATCAGCAGAAAAACTGCCTTTGAATTCTCTTTAGGCTGGCACAGCCTGGAATACCCATCCTGGTAGGTAAGGCACCAAGATGAGAGGAGCGGGGACCTGATCCGGTGCTCGTATCGATCTCTTCCCTCCCGCTGACTTTGTCCCTCCTGTCCAGGCACGGAGATTGGACAAGATTTCTTCCCTTCCTCACAGTGGGGCTCTGTAACGGTATCGCTCGCCGCCTGCACAGTATTGATTACAGTTTTTGCAATAAGACGAGGCAAGATTGCAAACCCAGCATGTCCAGGGAAGGCGGGAGCCTCTCTATTACCCGAGGCCGCGTGTTGACAAGGCTTTCAGCAGCTCAATATACCGCTGGAACTTTACCCCGGCGCTGTGTTTTGCACAAGGTGCCCTGTCTGCTTTGGGGCGACTTGTCCTTGTCTGCGTGTGCTCCTTGACAGTCGTCCTTCCAGGGCATC